>NW_027675866.1:1502500-1722500 GCF_046562875.1 Panthera onca | reverse complement strand
ACAGGATAACGTACATCGTGCTCCAAGGCAAAGTGACAGAGAACACGCTGTAAAGCAGGATGGTGGAGACTGCCCTCCCAGGAGGAGCAGAGGGACCACACACACAGGGAGGATGATGGATTTGTCACCCCCAGAAGGATGACAAAGAAGGTGCTCCCAGTGAGGATGATGGTAATGGAGCTCCCAGACAAAAGGACAGAAAATATCCCTTATCCAAGCCAGGATAAGGGATAATGCACTCCCAGGCATGATGAGAGAAACACCGCTGCAAGGAAGAAAGAGATAGGTTGTGTTTCCTACCAGGATGACAGAGTTGGTGCTACCAGACCTGATGACAGAGATGGGGGTGCCAGGCAAGAAGAAGGGGATCACACGTCCAGGCAGGATGAGAGAGATGTGCTCCCAGGCAAGGTGGTAGAGAAGATGATCTCTGGCAGGATGACAGAGGTGGTCGTCCTAGGCAGGGTGATGGTAACATTGCTCACAGGCAGGACAACGACGATTACTCTACCAGGGTAAGAGACCATAAGGTGTTTGTTACAAGACAGGCTGAGTGATATTGTGCTACCAGGGAGAATTACTGAAACAGTGATCCCAGGAAGGATGAAAGAGACCATGTTCCAGGAAGCATGTCAGAGAACATGCTTCTAGGCGGGATGATGGACTTGGAGTCCCCAGGCATGTGAAAGACAATCACTATAACAGGCAAGATGAGGGGGAAATTCTCCTAGGCGAGATGACAGAGATAGTGCTTCCTGAGCGGATGCCATATACAGCCTTTCAAGGCAGGACAAGGGTTTATCACTCCCAGTCACTATGACACAGAAGTGACTCTCCGGCAGGAACTGGACTGTGCTGCATGGTGCGGATTGGGAGTTTATACTCCCATAAAGGATGACCATGATGATGTTCCCAGACAAAATGACGTGAATTAGATTTCCAAAAGGAGAACAGAGATGATATTCTCACAGGCAAAAAGACTGAGATCACTCTCCCAGAACTATGTCAGAGATCTTCCTCAGGCCACAATGACAGAACACATGCTTCCAATCATGAGAGGGACATTGATTTCCATGGCATGATAAAGGATATGGCCTTTCCCAGAAGGAGGACGTACTCAGCACTTTTAGGAAGACAGGATGACAGGCATACTGCTCCCAAGGCAGTAGGACGCATACAGACTTAATGGCAGGATGATGGAGATGGCATTCCACGGCAGCATGATGGAGAAAAGGATACTAGGAGGGATGATGTAGAAGGTGCTCCCACACAGGATGTCAGAGACTGAGTCCAAGACAGGGGAAGGTGATGGGGCAACCGGTGATCCCTGGCAACAGATGGAGATGGCGTTCTGAGGCAGGATGACAGGGAACAGCATACGAGGAAGGATGACTTAAAAGGTGCTCCTAGGCAGGATGTTGATGACTGAGACCAAGGCAGGTTGAAGGAGATCATATGACCAGGCAAGATAAAGGACATGGTGCACCAAGGGAGCATGACAGAGATTGGGCTCTGAGGCAGGAAAAGGTAGAAGGCACTCCCAGGCAGGTGGAAGGAAATCACACTCTCAGGATCATGAGGACACTGCTCTCTCAGGTAGGATGAAGGATATGCTTCTCTAGGCAGGATTATGGGGATGACACTCACAAAAAGGATGATGGACAAGGTGCTCCTACACAGGATAAGGGATATTGCTCTACTATGCATGTAGCAAAAGGGCGCTTTCAGGAAGGATGGTGGAGTTTGTGTCCCAAGTTGTTGGTGGATATCCTGTTCCCTGGCAGGATGCAGAGACCAAACACCCTGTCACAATGACAGAATGGCATTTCCACCCTGAAGGATGGAGATCGTGCCCCATGCAGGCTAGTGGAGATGGCACTCCCAGGTAAAACAAAACAAATCATGTGCCTCTCCCCCGCCAAAAAAAAAAAAAAAAAGACGATGGAGAGGGCACTCCAAAATACGATAAAGGAAATCATGCTCTCAGGTAGGATGACTGAAAAGAGGCTCCCAGACTGGAAGTTGGAGATGATCCTATAAATAGGATGATGTACATTTTGCTCCCAGGAAGGGAGACAGAGAGCATGCCGAAAAACAGGATGAAGGTGACTACCCTCACTCGTGGCCACACATCCAGGAAGATTGATGGATATGGTGCTGTCAGGCAAAAAGGCATATAAGGACTTCCAAGCAGGATGAGTATATTGCACTACAAGGCAAGATGAAAGAAACGGTGCTCCAAATGAGATTCAGCTTCCTGCCAGCATGACATATTTGGCGCTCCTGGACAGGATGACAGAGTTGGAGGTCCCAGGAAAGATGGAGGCGACTCTTCTTCCAGGCACGATGAGGGAGACAGGCTCCCAGGGAAGATGTTGGCAGAAATGTTCGCTGGAAGGATGACAGAGTTGGCATTCTGAGGCAAGATGATGGAGATCACACTCCCAGGAAGGGTGAGGGATACGTGCTCCAGGCTGGGCTGTAAGAAAATGTCCCAGGGCAAGAAGAAAGAGATTATCCTAAATTCAACCAAGGCAGAATGAGACAGATGTGCTCCCAGGCAAGATGCTGGAGAAGATGCTCCCTGGCAGGATGTCAGAGATGACCTTCCTAGGCAAGATGTGGGGATAAACCTCCAAGGAAGGATGACAAAAGAACTCCCAGGCAGGAACCATAGACAGAACTCCAGGTCAGGATGAAACACATCCTTCTCCCTGGCACCCAGACAGGATGATGGAGGCAGATCTCCCAGGCAGTATGAGGATGATTGCTCTAGCAGTGTAAACGACCATAAGGCGCTTTGAGGCAAGATGAAAGGTATTGTGTTACCAGGTAGGACGACTGAAATGGAGCTCCTGTGCAGGATGATAAGGATTGTGTTCCAGACAGTATGTCTCAGAACTTGCTTTCAGATAGGATGATGCATTTGGAGCTCTTAATTATGACTGGCATTGCTATCTCAAGCAGAATGAGGTAGAACTGCTCCTAGGCACGCTGGTGGAGACTGTGTTCCCTGGCAGGATGACAGAGGCAGCCTTTCTAGGCATAACGATGGTTTCTTGCTCTCGGTCAGTATTAAGGAGATGGCACTTTCAGGTAGGAATTGTGGACTGTGCTCCAGGGTGGGAATTAGGAGAACATGCTACTAGGTACGATTAGAAAGAGGGAGCTCCAAGGCAAGATGATGGAGATCTGTTCCCAAAAGGATAAAGGAGACAATGATCCCATTCAGGACGACCAAGAATGCTCTCCAAGATAATAAATTGGAGGTATTCCTTCAGACAGAATTACAGAGATCGTGCTTGTAAGAAGGATTATGGGATTGCATTCCCAGACATCATGAAGGAGAGGACCCTTCAAGGCAGGAGGTTGGATACAGGACTCCTAGGCAGGCAGGATGTCAGATATTGTGCTGCCAGACCAGAGTATAGACATGGTGCTCCATGGAAAGATGATGGAGACTGTATCCCAAGCCGTGATGATGGGGAACATGATACCAGCAAATATGACGTAGAAGGCACTCCCAGGCAGGATGTCAGCGACTGACTTCCCAGGCAGGTTTAAGGAGATTGTGCTCCCAGATAGGATGAAGGAAGGGTACAGCACTCAGAGGCAGTACAGCAGAGACAGCAATGCAGGGGAGAATGATGTGGATCATGATCAGAGGCTGGCTAAGGTAGATGGTGCTCCCAGGAAAATTGAAGCAAATCACACTGCAAAGTATAATGAAGGGCAAGGCACTTTTAGGTACGATGAATGATTTCATGCTCTCAGGCAGGATAATAAGGATGAGCTCACAGAAAGAATGTTGGAGAATGCACCGCCACACAGGATAAGAGATTTTGCACTCCTACACAGGATGACAACATGGTGATTTCAGGCAGGATGAGGTAGTTCATATCCCCAGGCAATGGTGGATAACGTGATCTCAGGCAGGTTGAAGATACCATGCGCGCCACCATTATGATGTACATGGCGCTTCCAACATGAAAGACAGAGATCATAGCTGCAGGCATGGTGACAGAGATGGCACCCCAAGGTAAAACAACAAAAATCGCATTCAAAAAAAAAAAAAAAAAAAAAAAAAAAAAGACTAGGGACAGGAAGCTCCCAATTAGGATGAAAGAAATCAGGCTACCAGGCTGTATGCCAGACTTCATCCCCTATAGAAGATATCATAGGTTGTACTCCCAGGAAGTATGACAGAGATCACACTGGAAAGCAGAATGAAGGAGACTGTCCTCCCAGGAGGATCAGGAATACCTCACATTCATGCAGGATGAAGGATACAGTGCTCCCAGGATGATGACGTAGACAGTGCCAGCAAACATGACAACCAAAATGCTGCTCCCAGGAAAAATGGTGGAAATGGCCTTCAAGGCCATTCAACGTGAGTGATGGATACTGTGCTACCAGGCAGAATGAGAGAAACAGTGGTTGAGAGCAGAATGAGGGAGGCCTTGCTTCCTCTCTGAATGATGGAGTTGGCACTCCCAGGCAGGATGACAGAAATTTAGGTCCCAGGAAAGATGTAGGGGACCACTATTCCAGGAAGGATTAGGGAGTTGCATTCCTAGGCAAAATGCTGGAGAAGATGCTTTCTGGAAGGATGTCCCAAGGTGTCCTTCCTAGGCAGGAGGATGGAGATCCGGCTCCCAGGGAGATGGAAAGATAAATATTCCCAGCAAGATTTGGTAGACGATGCTCCAGGGGAAGATGAAAGAGAATCTTCTTGCAGGTACCAAGGCAGGAATAGGGAGATGGTGGTCCGATGTAAGATAAAGGATTTAAATTACGTGTTTCTCATTCAATTAGCAGATATGGATTTTCCACAGATTGCCAGATGCACAGATGGCTACCAACGTGTGACAGGTGAGTTGGGGTGATTCATTATTTCCAGCTGGGCTCATTTCAGTAGGAGTGTCTCTATTATTGCCTAATAACTAAGAATCAGAACACCCAAATCAAGCAAACATAAATAAAATTATATGGCCAGTCACATCAGTGGTGTTACCCACGTTCATCATTTGTTTCAAGCTTGCATTGGTCTTCACTCCCTGCCTCTTTTGTAGCGTTCACGCAGTATCCTTCTAAGACAGCACACTGATTTTATTCAAGAGCAAGGAACACTTTGTATTCAATAATTAATTCAAAATAAACAGTTTTAAGCACGGTATAAAGAGTATACTGGAATTGTGTTTTCTCTGTAAAACAACATTTGACAATTTCCCTGTCACTTATAAATTAATGAGACCAGAAGTTTTGTTTTTTTTTAGAAGACTTTTATTTCCTTTTAGAGAGACACAGACAGCGTGTGTGTGGAAAAGGCAGAGAGGGAAGAGAAAGAGAGAATCCCAAGCAGGCGCTATGCTGTGAGCACAGAGCCTGATGCAGGTCTTGAACTCATGAAACCATGATCTCATGACCTGATCCAAAATCAAAAGTTGGAGGCCTAACCAACTGAGCCACCCACGAGCCCAATACCAGAGTTTTTTGTTTTTTGTTTTTTGTTTTTTCTGGCTTGTATGTAAACTTCACATTAAGTAACACTCAGTAACCAATTTATATGGACTTTGACTCTAATATGTACTATCAGTATGTGCTAGTGCAGCTTTGGGGAAACAAATTTTGTAAGACCAATCTAATTCTCCCCAGTACTGTACCATTCAAAACCACAAACAAACCTTGGAGGAGCCATGAAACTTGTCTAATCTCCATGAACTTGAGGTAATATGATGTGAAAGATTTCATCAGCATGGTTGGAAGCATGGCATCAAAGACAAGATACTCAGTTTTGCCAATGCTAGAAATGTAGAGAAAAACTCAAATAAGGCCAGATGGCAAAAAAAAAAAAAAAAAAAAAAAAAAAAAAAAAAGGTCGCAGGACAAAATAATGGTTCCATAGGAAGAATCTAGTGGAGGGTTGCTATAAAGATAATTGATCAGATGAGAAAATAATCTATTTACTTTTATTGATTGAGAGCTAAACAAGGGCAAAGTGAGAACATTTTAAGAAAGTAAACCGGATACTGTAAAAATCCATTCTAACTTTGATACGGTGGTGATTAGTTCAAAACATTCTGATGGACAAATTTATTCATCACACATATGTGTGAAGATTAGATTGCCATCTCTCTGTTAATTTGGCTTGTTTGAAAGCAGATAGATAAATACACTTATTTGAGGATGCTTCCTGGATGGTTAAGCTTTCATCTTCAGCTCAAATCATGATCTCATGGTCCATGAGTTCAAGCCCCATATCTGACCCTTGCTGACAGGTCAAAGTCTGGACCTTACTTTAGATTATGTATTTCCTGCTCTTCTGCCCTTCCCCCATTCATTCTGTCTCGCTCCACTGTCTCTCTCTCTTTCTCTCTCCCTGTCTCCCGCAATCTCTCTCCCCCTCTCTCTCTCTCTCTCTCTCTCTCTCTCGCTCTCTCTCTCTCTCTCTCTCTCTCTCTCACACACACACACACACACACACACACACACACACACACACACACACACACACACAGATGGAGACACACACGCACACGCACACACACACACACCAAAAATTAATTTTAAAAATAAATAAATAAATAAATAAATAAACATTTAAAAAAGAAAGAAAGAAACTAGGTGCAAGTTTGGCTGGGTCAGTTAAGCATCTAACTTCAGCTCAGGTTATGATCTTATGGTTCATGAGTTCTAGATCAGCATCAGGGTCTGCGTTGCAGCTCAGGGTTTGAATCTTGCTTGGGTTCTGTGTATCCATGTCTCTCTGCACCATCCGACCTTGTGCTCTCTTACTCTCTCTCTCCCTCTTTCTATCTTTCTATATTTCAAAAATAAATAAGCATAAAACTCTCTTAAAATGTTTTTATTGTTTATTCATTTTGCACAGAGAGACAGAGACACAGCATGAGCAGGGAAGGGGCAGAGAGAGAGAGAGAGAGAGAGAGAGAGAGAGAGAGAGAGAGAGAGAGAGAGAGAGAGAGGAATCTGAGGTAGGCTTCATGCTCTGAGCTGTCAACACAGAGCCTGACGTGGGGCTCGAATTCACAGACCATATGATCATGACCTGAGCCAAAGTCGGACACTCAACCACTGAGCCACCCAGGCTCCCCAAAACAGAAAACCCTTTTAACAATAAATAATTTAAGACAGGAAACATAAAACAATCTTCTGTTTTTTACTTGATTTCACAGGGCAGTGACTGGATATACATTGGATTTTCATGGTTTTATCTATGGCCAGTATCAGCAGCTCATTTCGGGGAAACTAAAAATTTCAGGCACAAAATATTTTTTAAGAGTAAAAGGGAAACTTGCAAACCTAAAGTTGTTTTCCTAAAGTTGTATATTTGCTTAAAATTCGTGGATATCAAATAATATTACGTGATAGCCATAGTAACACATGTAAAGTTCACCATTTCTACCTTTGCTCTTCTAAATGTGGAATAATAAGTTATCGGGCCTTACAGAACAACTGCTGTTTATTTGGGGTGCTTTCCCTTATCTGTCTTCCATATCACTGATATGTCCTTCCACATGCCATCTTCTACAGGTGATTCCCTCTAGTGTTTTTTTTGTTTTTTTTTTTTTACTTTTCAGCTATTATCTTCTTGAACTCTGATTTTGTGTGTGTTTGCTATCTCTTAATTAAGGGTCTCACTTATTTCTTCCCTTTTCTCTGCAGCCCGGCAAGCATCTTGACCATCATTAATTTATATTCTTTATTTAATTGAGGCACAATGCTTACCTCTGTTTCAGCTCTTTTCTGGGTTTTTTATTGTTCTTTCTTTTGGAGCATATTTCCCTGTCTCTCCATTTTGCTTACCTTTCTGCATTTGTTTCTATAGATGAGGCAGAGCAGCTACTCCTCCTACACTTGAAGGAATTGTCTTATATATGATTGTCCCCCTAGGTAGACTCTGTGTGCTAGTTGGTGACATTGGCTGGCTGGCTGAAGCCATGGCTTGCATGGACTGGGGATCCTGGGGCTTTCTACATAGCAGGTGCCCTGTCAGGATAGTTAAAGCTGAAGTAAATGCAGACTGGGGTGTCCCAGGATTCTGTGTGTTGAGGGTACCCTGGCAGGACAGCTGAAGCTGAAATGATTGCAAGGTGAGGCATGCTGGGGTGCTGTGTATAGGTGCCCTGTACAGGGTGGCTAGAACGTAAGCAGTCTGGGGGTCAGGTTGTCCTTGATCTCTCTATGCAGACGGTTCCTGGGCAAGATAGGTGAAGCTAAAGTGGGTACAAGCTGAAGGCACTGGGGGCTGTACATGCAGAGGATACCTTGCCAATATAGTTGAAGCTGAAGTGGATATAAACTAGGGTGTACCAGGACTTTCCACTGAGAGGGTGCCCTGAAGGGGCCGTGGGAGCTGAGGTGGGTTACAGTCCAGGAATGGCTCTTTTTATATGCTAGTTCCTCTTTAAAGTGTATTGTTTAAGGGGGGAAAGCATGTCATGGGTTTGTGTGTGTCCAGTGCAATTGGGGCTGGTGTGTATTGTGTGCCTGGAACTTACTGAGGCAGCAGGCCAGCTACAGCAACTGGACCCTGCTGTGGTCTATGCTTTTAAGGTGGATGGAGAATGTGGACAGCTGGGTGGCTCAGTGGATGGAGTATATGACTTCAGCTCAGGTCATGATTTCACAGTACATGAATTTGAGAACCACATTGGGCTTGATGCTGTCAGTGTACAGTCTTTCCTGAATCTTCTGTCCCTCTCTTTCTGCCCCTGCTCTGCTTGTATTCTCTGCTTCTCAAAAAGAAGTAAACATTAAAAAATGTGGATGTAAAATGTAACCCTGCCATTCTCCCGTCTCTATGACCCAGAGAGAACTCCTGTGGCTCCTCTGTCGTTGACAGAGTTCTAATGCTCTCTTTATTATGACAGTTGCTCTTTTCAAACTGCAGTGTTGTGTTTTTTTTTTTCTTTCTTTCTTTGTTCTGCCCAAAGACAGAGTAGTCTGTTCCTGTCCTTCCCCAACTGTCCTTGGCAACGTTACGGGTGAGTGTTCCCTTTGTTACTGTCTCTCTGTCTTGCTGTTTTCTTTCTTGTCTGTCTTTCAATTTTCTATGTTTTGTTAGGCACAATCTGTGCAGTCAATCCTCAGCTCCTCAGGAGGAATTGTTATATCAATGGGTGCAATCCCTAGGGAGCTGGACAAACTGGAAGTACACCTTCTGGCTGGTTCAACAGAAACGTAGTCAGGGAGTTCAGGAACAAGAGCACCTAGCTCCAGGGGACCCAAAAAAGGTGAGGTTTGGCTACCCATTACTGACAAGATCGCAATTCAAAGGAACTAGTGGAGGTGAAACAAATGGGAAATTTATTCAGAAGCTGACACAAGAAATGCAGCAGACTCACATCAAAGACTCTCTCTAACATGCTGAAAATACTTCCAGGTTTATGGAAGGAAAATGTGGGACAAAAAGAGGTAGGTATACACAGGTGGTCACTAAGGTCAGGTTGGTCATTGTCTTGGGCTTGAGGGTGGAGTCTTATTGGCTCAGGCAGTCCTTATTGCTAGAGCGGTAGATTCAGTTCCCATTAAGTGATACTTTGCTTTCAGGATCCTGAATTAAGAGATAAGCTGAGGGTGGGGAGGGGGCGCCTGGGTGGCTTGGCTAATTACGCATCCTATTTCAGTTCAAGTCATGATATCATGGTTCATGGGTTCATGCCCTGCATTGGGCTCTGTGCTGACAGCTCAGAGCCTGGAGCCTGTTTCAGATTCTATGTCCCCTGCTATCCCTGCCCGTCCCCCCCTTGCGCTCTGTCTCCCTCTGTCTCAAAAATAAAGAATCATAAAGAAGGAGAGAAGCTGGAAAGAAAAAGTTAATCAATTGGAAAGTTTAAGGTCAATCTGGAGGTAGTTGGAATCTTCTTTCACCTTGGAGGAGTTGAGTTCAAGGCCTTCCTACACAGCCATCTTGAACCGAAACTAGAATAGGGTCCCTCTGAATCCTATTTTGATTGGGGAAAGTTTGGGAGAAATCCAAGGAAGGAGACAATACAAGCAAGGAATCTGCCAGTTCTGTGTACAAATCGACATAAACACCAGTACCTCCCCTGATTACAAGCGTGGCATGTTCACAAAAAGGCATAGAAAAGGCCTTCAGATTGGAAAAAGTAAAAATAAAAACTATCTCGATTCTTTTATTTATTTATTTGTCAATTTGTATTTTGGAAAGAGAGAATGAGCAGAGACGGGGAGAGAAAGAGACAGAGAGAAAGACAGAGAGAGAAGCTTAAGCAGGCTCCATGCTTAGCACAGAGTCCCACACGGGGCTCAATCCCCTGACCATGGGACCATGACCTGAGCTGCTGAACCCAGCAGTCTGGTAGTCAACTGATGGAGCCATCAAGGTGCCCTGAAAACTGCCGTGACTCTTAAATCATGGGGTTATCAACATGAAACAAATTCTAAGGGGTATACGTCAGTTTTCTAGAACTCAAAGATAATTAAATAAGCCCCAGAATACACGCTCAATATATACAACTCAGTTGTATTTTTATACATAAGCCATGAACAATTAGAATAGGAAATGCTTTTGAAGAACCATTTATTATCACACCAAACATTGAAATACTTACATTTAAATCTAACAGCCATGCACAGGATCTGTATGCTAAAAGCCACAGAAGGCTGATTGGATCAATCAAGGAAGATATAAATAAATGGAGAGATATACCATATCTACCCATGGAAGCCTCGCTAGTAAGATGTCAATTATCAACTTGATCTAGAGATTCAACATAATCCCAGTCGAAATCCCAGGATTGTTTTGTGGATATCAGCAAGCTGATTCTAAAATGTGTGTGAAAAGACAAAGGAACTAGAACAGCCAAACAGCTCTGAAAAATAACCAAGTTGGAGAACTCATGTTGCACAATTTTAAGACTCAATATAAACCTCCCGTAATCAAGGCAGTGTGATATTGAAGAAAGATGGAGACACAGGTCACAAGATAGAACAGAGAATCCAGAAACTGACCCCATACACAGGCATCCAACCCAACTTCTGATAATGACATATAGCCAACCTAACAGAAAAAGGGATATAGTCTTTCATCCAGTGTTACTGGGACAATTAAGTGTTCGTATGCAATAGTAATCAATGAACTAAGTGATTAATTGTTTAATTAAACGGTTCATTGTTTAATTAATTAAGAGAAGCCTTGACCTAAATTCATAACTTATATAAAAATTCACTCAAATGGATCATAGATATAAGTGTAAAGTACAAAATTATAAAACTTTCATAAGAAAGAAGGAGTGATGTTGATTCATTGAATCATTCAATAAAAACTTTTGGAGCATGTAGAGTGAGACAACACAGTCTACGCCCTGAGGATCCACTAGTGAACAAAAGGAGCCAGGATCACTGTGATCTTGGTGCTTAATAGTCCAGTGGGGGGACTGACAAAGATAATGGAAATAGAAACTATGGTAGAGAATAATGAATGGGGAAAAAAAAGAAATACATCTTTGAGAGGATATAAGAATTGGGGGAAGGGGTGTGAAATACTAGACAGGGTGAAATACTAGACACAGAGGGTCCTGCTGAAAAAGGTGTCAGTTCAATAAATACCTCAAAGAAATGAGAGAACTACCTGCTGACAGGAAGGTGATCTAGGCAGAGAGACCCATGAATTCCCCAAGGCAGGATTGTGAACGTGTGTACTGATGGGAAGCAAGGAGGCCAGTATAGACAGAGAAAGGAGGATGAGAAGAAGGAGCAATAAAGAGGTGAGGGTTGTGGGTCAAGGAGGAGAAAAAGAGGATGAGAGAGAGAAGGATGTAAAGACTGCCACCAATAGACAAGGTGAAGCCAAAGCTGGTCATACCTGTTCCTCCGCCTCACATTACCGGCTGCAGATCTTTTTATTTTTTAATTGACATTTACTAAACTGTGTCTAGACCATGAAAAGCTAATTCTACTTGTAGCAACTAATTGAAGCAGGAAAATGGAACACCCTCAATGATCAATAGCAGTGTTTAAATAGGTTACGGCATGCTATGTGGCCTTTAAAATTCATAGCCCTGCAGAACATTTATGACCTAGGGAAATGCTCGTATCACTAGATGACCAGAAATGGGATTCACAGCTACGTAGCTAATTTTGGTTAATGCATGTACATATACCTCTTCCCTGGCGATTATACCACAGTGTTAGAGGTGCTTACCTCCAGGGGCACCTGAATGGCTCAGTCGGTTAAGCATCTGGCTCTAGATTCCAGCTCAGTTATGATTCCACAGTCTATGGGACCAAGCTGCATATTAGGCTCTGCACTGACAGCGTGGAGCCTGCTTATGATTCTATCTCTCTCTCTCCTCCCATCGCTCACTCTTGCTCATCTGTCTCTCATTCTCTCTCTCTCTGCCAAAAATACATAAACATAAAAAAAGGTGTTTAGATATGCTTATCACCAGGTGTTTGACTTATGACCATTTTTCTTTCTTTTTTATTTTTAATTTTCTAACTTTTCTGCAATACACTTTAAGACTACCATAATCATAAAATCACGTTTCAAATAAATGATTCAGTCTAGTATCATTTAAATAAATAAAATATTTCAATTCATAAATTTATTAGGTACATTCAACATATCAAGGATAGTTTCAAATAGTCCAGTGTTAACATTGCTAAGGTCTAGATTACAATGGGAGTCAAGGGATACCTGGGTAGCTGAGTCAGCTGAGTGTCCAACCTCTGCTCAGGTCATGATCTCACAATTTGTGAATACAAGCACCACACCAGACTCAGTGCTATCAGCATAAACCTCACTTTGGATCATCTGTGTCCTCTGTTTGCCCCTTTTCTGTTTGTGCTCTCTCTGTCTCAAAATCAACATTATTTTTTTATTTTTTATTGTTTTAATTTTTTTAATGTTGATCTATTTTTAAGAGAGAGAGAAAGTTTAAAAGCTGGGCCAGAGAGAGAGAGAGAGAGAGAGAGAGAGAGAGGGAGAGAGAGAGAGAGAGAGAGACAGAGAGAGAATCCAAAATCTAAATCCGATTCCGGGCTCAAACTGACAGACTGTGAGATCATGACCTGACCTGAAGTCAGAAGCTTGACCAATTGAGCCACACAGGAGTCCATAAAAACTGTAAGTTTATAAGATATTACATTTGTTTGAAAATCATACAATTGGCTTTACACCATATGCTATTGGCTTTAGGAAAGACTTTAGTGAACAGATCATCAACCCACTTACTCTAATTAATATATTAACTTCCAAAATATAATCTTCAGTGGGTCTGCTCCAGGACCACATCATATTAAACACGAAAAACAAGCAAGCAAGCAAACAAACAGACAGACAAAGAAACAAACAAAACAAGAACTAGTAGCAAATCATGACGCATAGTGATCCATCCCACTGTCAAATTTGTTACTATTTTTTTGGCCAAAGAGCTTATTTCAAAGGATTCTATTGCTTTTAATACAGATGAACTTCTGCAATTAGTTCAGCATATAGATTTGAGGACATACTGAAAATGTAAAGTAAATACATAATTTTATATTGTATAACCTTAGGCCTCTAACTTCCATGAAACTCCAAAAGGAGGACATTAACAGCACCATGAATTCTCTCCCTGCAATCACTCCCCATTCCTGCTCCATCTCCCTTCCCCAACGTAATCAATATCCTGACTTTGAGCAACAGAGATTAAATTAATCCATGTTTGAATTTTATAAAAATATAATGGAATAATATGTATTTCTTTAGATCTGGCTTCTTCCGTTCAACATTATAACGCTCATCGAAGTTGTTTTGGATAGGTGTAACTCAGGGATTGGTACTTCCACATTGTATTCCATTACATGATTATTTAACAATTTGCTTATCCATTCTACTGTTGATTCAGGTTTGGAATGTATGTTTCCATACTGTACTTATTATACGGAAGACTGCTATGAACATTTCCCTATTACTGTGCTCAGCATGAAGCGTATCTACTACAGCGCGTTAATGTTTAGTTAGCTGCCTTAGCCTTAAACCCTGGCTGTACATCAGAATCACCCTGATGTCTGGATGTCAGTTCCACAGATCATTCTAATTTGAGCTTGGATTAAGAACCACTAGGGTAGATGTTGAAATCCCCAGACAAAAGGAGGAGATGAATCCAGTTTAAGGAATTCTCAATGGGTTCCTCTTTCTGGACAATAAAATGCAATGTAAAAATTATTTTGTGGCCATATTGACATCTCTTTCCTCCCCCTCCCCCTCCCCCTCCCCCTCCCCCTCCCCCTCCCCTCCTCCTCCTCCTCCTCTTTCTTCTTCTTCTTCTTCTTCTTCTTCTTCTTCTTCTTCTTCTTCTTCTTCTTCTTCTTCTTCTTCTTTTTTCATAAAGCTCCTACACAAAAAGACTACCTATAGGCTTTAAGAGACTCTGCATGGCTTCCATAATATGTGGAAAATTCCCCAAATTCTCAAAGGAAATGTCTTTAGACATGTTTTAAAAATATGTGTTCCATGATACGGCACACTTGAGTGGGAGATTAGGGTATCAAATATCTAGACATACCCTAGTTTGGTATCCCAGCTCCATAAATACTGAGACTGGAAAAGGCAAGAGTTAATTTTCCATGGTCCAGATAAAGACAGAATGAAATGAGATCTCCTTAGTAGTAACTGTTACAACTGAAAATTTAGTTGGTGCTCTTTAATTTTCTAGTTTCCTGAAACTGCTTTTTGGATTCATGCCCAGAATCTGTCTCGATGAATATATGGCAGAGAATGAAAGCCAAAAACGAACAATGTGACTCTAGAAAGTACTGCAACAGTTAACATTGAGGTATCACAAAACTCTGAAAACACGTTCTTCAAGTTCAGTCTCCAATATGCATTGAGAGGTAGGAGAAAACCGAGGTCATGATACAACTCTTTTGTGAAACGTGAAGATATGTGCAGTAACTTATTATTTTTGTGAAGTTAGGTAATTGCCTCTGGTTTGTGATGTAAACGTTGTTTCAAGGTTGCACTTGAACCCGAAAATTCCTTCAGCAGACTCCCCTCCCACCTGATTTGACGTTGACTCAACCACTTCACCTAGAAAGATTTCTAAACTTTGACCATGTTTGAGTGTTTATAAAAGTTTCTGGAAGCATGGAAGACCTCATCTTTGCCTCCAAGAAACTTATAATATTTGAGGGTAGAAAAAACCCAAATACCATACAAAGCACAGTAAGACTTCAAGGTCAAGTTTCATGTATCAGGAGAAGTCCACTGAGCGAGTGGATCAGTAAAGGCATCTCAGAGGCATAGCACAAAGAATCTTAAAGGATGACCAAGTTTCTAGCTGGCAGGCAGAAAGGAGAAGGACAAAGGAAACAAAAGCAAATGTGTGGGACAAAAGGAGGGGCAGGCATTCCAAGAACAGTGAGAACAACCCTGTTGGAGTTTGAGGTTCTTCTACAACAGTGGCCATTGAGTATTTGTGACGATGACCAAGACTGGGTAGAAGATGAGGTACCTACATCACCCATCAATTCCATAATCTTATGAAAGAAGGTCTTGTTGACAGAGAAGAATTGGAGACCATCAGTTAGAACCTGAAGATGATAATAACAAAGCAATTTGGTAGACACAAAACAACGAAAAGTTAAAATTCGAAGCAAACTTCTGTAAGTATGTGAATTAATACCCAATCAATAAACAATTGAAATCCATGACCAACTTAACCCCTGTTGTGTTTCTCTGTTAATGGGACATTGTCTTCAGTTGCTCAAGAGGGAAAGAGACTCATTGTCAGTCATTCCCTCCTCAACGACTTTGTCGTGATCCATTCAGCAGCAGGGGTTCTCAACTCCACCTCCAACGTATGCCAAGCCAGCTATTTTCTCACCACCTTCTGCCTACTCTCCATTTTCGTTCTTAGCCCCATGCTGTCTTTCCCTTCCCACCAAAATCCCAGTCCATTCTTTTCACTGCATCAGGAATGCAATCCAAAAATCCTGAATCTGAGCAGTTCATTCCTCTGCTTAAAACAACCCTCTAATCTCCACTGTACTCAAAATGACACACAGAATCTGTAACGTGACCACCAGACGTTGGCAGTCCTGCCTTGCACCCCTCTAATGCCATCTTTCCTCATTCTCCTTTCTTTAGGTGATTGGGACCGTCTCTTCTCCTGGTTTCTCAAACTAGACCCACGTAGGTGCCGCTTAGAATGCATTTTGTGTTTGCTAGTTTCCTTACCGTTCTTGCTACGGGTCCAAGTTTGAATAAAGGACTTTTCTCCCCAAGAAACCTTTGTTGGCCAATCCTCTAATCGACATTTTGTCCCCTGTGTCATTCCTTCTCATAATATTTAGTCTTTTATTTAACAGCATTTTGCCACAAGTTGTAATTACACATGTACCTTTTGTAGCTAAGGTTTGAAACATCCTGAATATATGGAGTGTGCATGTTTGATTATCACTGTGTACTTGAACCTAATAGCACCTGACACCTAAGGTGCTCGATATGTATATCCACAGTGCCTGAAATAGGGCACTTTTAACTATCTCCCGGTGTGCTGGACTGCAATATACATTCAAGTCTTCAATAATCTCTACCACCAAAGTTAATATTCATATTCAAAAAAAGGGAAGGGTCACCTCCTCAAGAATAGGAAAAAGAGTTTGCCTTGTTGATAGCTTCTATGGTGTAGCTTACATTTTGACCTACGAAAGACCCCACCCTGGAGATACAGTTTGCATGGATGTAGTGACAACTATGAGGAAATCAAAAAAATACAGTGTTTATTGAGTGTAATATGCCAGTATTTTTTCCACACGTTTTACAGCATTACCAATAATCTCACAACTATACTGAACATAGGCGTTATACTTCCCCTTTACAAATTGGAAAAGCAAACTGTGAGGTATCATTTGCATACAATCTAAGATCTGGCTGGTAGAAGAAATTGATGGGGCCAGATAATTTAAAAATCCACAATTTTGTCCAAGGTAACCTCTGGGAAATCAGAAAATGAGCGGCTTTCATAAGTGCAACTGCCCAGAGCCTTTCGGGGGAGCCGTCTGTGTGGGGCCCAGGCTTTGGCGCCATCACATCTCCAGGATCTCACTACCAGGAGAAACCCCCATTGTTGGGAAGGGCAAGAACATCCATCCATGGAAACTTAAGGTGTTTTAACCCCTGTCAAGATAGTGCAAACCTCCAATTACTTCATTCGGTACTTCAAGGAGCAAATCAAAGCACACCTCATGGGATTATCAAAACTCACTCTGAGATGAGAAATCAAACAACGAAAGTCATAGCAATGCAAAGCAAGTAACACTTTCCAAAACACACCCCCAGAAGGGCCAGGCCATGGAGAGGAGATGAGCCCACTTTAATGTAGCAGTGCTCTCAGGTGCAGAGCACGTAAAACAAAACAAAACAAAACAAAACAAAACAAAACAACAACAGCAACAGCAACAGCAACAACAACAACAACAACAACAACAACAACAACAACAACAACAACAACAACGTTGAAACACATAAGTAATAGAAAACTATCCACAATGATGAAACGGAAGAATTACCGTCAGACGAAATTCCAGGAGAAGTGACCGTTAAAGAATTGATCAAAATAGATAAAAGCAGTATAACAGCAAGAATTTAGAATAATTGTCATAAGATTAATCACTGGGCTTGAAAAAAGGCATAGAAGACAGCAGAAAATTTAGTATTGCAGTGATAAAAGAACTAAAAAAAATAGCCATGGTTAATTAAAAAGGCAATAACATAGGGATTGACTTTAATCACTGATACAAAAACAGATAAGCTGGAAACTTGGATGTCTATTACCCAAGTTAATAGTTATGCGATTGTAGCAAAAGCTAATTCTAAAAAACTATTAAATAATGAAAAGCAGAAAGCTAAAATATGTCAAGTTTTAAATACCTAGCATGAGTCATGCAGCTGTATAGTTGTTTAAAATTCTAGGATATCAAATAATATCATGTAATAGCCTTTGTAAGACATGCAAAGTTCACCATTTCTGCCTTTGCTCTTCTACATGTGGAGTAAGATGTGATTGGGCCTTATAGAATATCTGAAAAGATTAATACTAAAAATTAAAAAGTTTTTGAAAGTATATGTTGCTAGTGAGTTTGTCATGTCAAACAAAGTTATAAATAGGTGTTATTTCCAAACCTTATTCACGTGCACTCTTATTATGGCTAGAGTCCAT
Organism: Panthera onca; assembly: GCF_046562875.1. Taxonomy (NCBI): domain Eukaryota; kingdom Metazoa; phylum Chordata; class Mammalia; order Carnivora; family Felidae; genus Panthera; species Panthera onca. Next base: position 1,704,309 of record NW_027675866.1, on the reverse strand, counting down.
AAAAAGTTATTGCACAATTGCATAAACATGATTACCAGTGCAATCTTTTTTTTTAAGTCCATTTGTTCATTTATTTGAAAGCCAGGATAGAGCATGGAGAATGTACCCTATAGGTTCTGGATTCTCTCCTTGCTTCCAAATATCTTATTTGGGCTGCTACCATAAAGATGGTAAAACAATATTACCTGTACCATGAACGTGTAAAATATGGTACAACTCACTAGTATCACAATTTTGCTGATTAGCATATGTGTTTACAAATACACACGTGTGCACTGGGTGAAGTTAGATGTTTCATACTTCTATCCATAACATGAGGAATTCAATATATTTTAAAAAGTTAGATTCCAGTTACCAAATCTAATGTGGGATAACATGCACAGTTCTTATTTCTCACTTATTGTGCAATTATGAAGTAAACATAGAGCCCAAAGAGTAAATTCTTTTTATCTACACTTAACTGAACATATATCACTGAAAGTCAAACTTTGGCCTTTCAAAGATGACGTGAGACTGAACGCGGAAAACCCAAAAGACTCCATGAAAACGCTGCTAGATCTGATACATGAATTGACCAAACTCACAGGATACAAAATCAGTGTAAAGAAACTGGTTGCATTTCTATACACCAATAAGGAAGCAACAGAAAGAGAAGTCAAGAAATCACTGCCAGTTACAATTTCACCAAGAACCGTAAAATACCTAGCAAGAAACCTAACCAAAGATGTAAAAGATCTGTACAGTGAAAAGTATAGAAAATGTATGAAGGAAAATGATGAAGACACAACAAAATCAGGAAAAAACAAACAAACAAAGAAACAAACAATCCATGCCTATAGAGTGGAAGAATGAATAGTGTTAAAATGTAAATACTACCCAAAGAAATCTACACATTTAATGCAATACCAATCAAAATTGTACCAACATTCTTCTCCAGACTAGAGCAAACAATCTGAAAATTGGCACGGAACAACCAAAGACCCTGAGTAGCCAAAGTTATGTTGAAAAAAGAAAGCCAAAGTGGGAGGCATGTCAGACTTTCGACTCTCCTACGAAGCTGTAATCAAGATAGTATGACATTGGCACAGAAACAGGCACATTAACCAATGAAACAGAATAGTTAACCCAGAAGAGGCCCCACAAATGTATGGTGAACTAATCTTTGACAAAGCTGGAAAGAGAATCCAATGGATAGAAGACAGTCTGTTTACAAGTGGTGCTGGGAGAACTGAACAGCAACATGATGAAGAATCAACTAGATGACTTTCTTACACCGTGAACAAAAATAAATGCAAAATGGATGAAAGACTTAAATGTAGACAGGAAACCATCAAAACACTAGAGGAGAAAAGAGGAAAAAAAAACCTTTGACCTCAACTGCAGCAATTTCTTCTTTGGCATGTCTCAAAAGCCAAGGGAACGAAAAGGAAAAATGAATTATCAGGACCTGGTCTAGATAAAAATCTTCTGCACTGCAAAGGAAACAATCAGCCAAATTAAAAGGCAACCGATGGAAGGAGTGAAGATATTTGCTAATGACATATTGGTAAAGGGTTAGTGTACAAAATGTATAAAGAACTTACCCAAGTCACACTGGAAAATGTAATACAGTGAAAAAATGGACAGAAGACATGAATAGACACTTTTCCAAAGGAGACATCCAGATGGTCCACAGACACATGAAAAGATGCTCAACATCACTCATCATCAGGAAAATACAAATCAAAGCCACACTGAGACACCACCTCACACTAGTCAGTGTGGCTAAAATGAGCAACTCAGGAAACCACAGATGCTGCCGAGCATATGGAGAAAGAGTAACCCTCTCTCACTGTTGGTGGGAAAGGAAACTGGTGCACCACTGTAAGCATGAAACCTACGGACATCACAATGACTCTAAACGCATATCTTTCCCTAATAACACTGAATTTCAATGGATTAAATGCTCCAACCAAACAACATAGCGTATCAGAATGGATAGAAAAAACAAAAACAAAAAACAAAACAAGACCCATGTCTTTGCTGTCTACAAGAGACTGATTTTAGACATGAGGACACCTTCAGATTGAAAGGGAGGGGATGGAGAACTATCTATCATGCTACTGGAGGTCAAAAGAAACCTGGAGTAGCCAACTTATATCATGCAAAGTAGAGTTTAAATTAAAGGCTGTAACAAGAGATGACGAAGAGCTTTTTATTTTAATTTCAGGGTCTCTCCATCAGGAAGTGCTCAACATTTTAAATGTCTACACACCAAATTCGGAGACACACACATATATAAAACAATTAATTAAAAACATACAGAAACTTGTTGATAAGAATGAGGTAATTGAAGGGACATTAAATTAACCACAGAAAAAAGGATGGAAAATCTCCAAAAGCATGGAGGTTAAAAAACATCCCACTAATGAATAAATGGGTCAACCAGGCAATTTGAGAAGAAATTAAAAGATATAAGGAAACAAATGGAAACGAAATACAACAATGCAAACCCTTCGGGATGCAGCAAGGGCAGTCCTGACAGGGAACAACAAAACAAAACAAAACAAAACAACAATAGCAATAACAACAAACATTGCTATCCAGGCCTATCTCAAGAAACAAGCAAAATCCCCAATACAAAATCTAACAGCACACCTAAAGGAACTGGCAGCAGAACAGCAAGGCACCTCAAACCGAGCAGAAGAAGAGAAATAATAAAGATCAGAGCAGAAATAAACAATATGGAGTCTAAAGGAAAACAGTAGAGCACATCAATGAAACCAAGAGTTGTGTTTTTGAGAATATACACAAAAGTGATAAACGTCTAGCCTAGCTTCTCAACAAGAAAAGAGAGGGGACCCATATAGGTAAAATCACGAATGAAAATGGAATTATTACAACGAATCCCTCAGAAATTCAAGCAATCATCAGGAAACACTATAAAATCTTCTATGGCAACAAACTGCACAACCTGGAAGAAATGGACAAATGCCTCCATACCCACACACTTGCAAAACTCAAACCGGAAGAAATAGAAAATGTGTACAGACCCATACTAGTGAGGAAATTGAATCAGTTATCAAAAATATCGCAATAAACAAGAGTCCTAGACCAGGTGGCTTCCCTGGCGAATTCTAGCAGACATTTAAAGTAGAGATAATAGCTATCCTTCCCAAGCTGTTCCAAAAAATGGAAATGAAAGGAAAACTTCCAGACTCATTGTATGAAGCCAGCATTACTTTGCTTCCCAAACGGGAAACACAGAAAAAAAGGAGAATTACAGGCCAATATCCCTGATGAATAGGGGTGCAAAAATTCTCAACAAGATACTAACAAATCACATTCAATAGCATATAGAGAGTATTATTCAACACGATCAAGCGGGATTCATTCCTGGCCTGCAGGGCTAGTGCAATATTCACAAATCAATCAATGTGCTACATCACATTAATAAAAGAAAAGATAAGAACCATAGTGCACTGTCAATAGATGCAGAAAAAGTATTTGAGAAAATACAGCTTCCTTACTTGATACAAACCCTCAAGAAAGTTAGGATAGAAGGAACATACCTTAAACATCATAAAAGCCATTTATGAGAAGCCCACAGTAAATATCGTCCTCAATGGGGAAAAAGTGAAACCATTCCCCCTGAGATCAGGAACAAGACAGAGATGTCCACTCTCACTCCGGTTGTTGAACATAGTGTTGGAAGTTTTAGCATCAGTAATCAGACAGTAAATGAAATTGAAGGTATCATCATTTGCAAAGATGAAGTCAAACTTCCACTTTTTGCAGATGACATGACACTATACATGGAATATCGGACAAATTCCGCCAAAAGTCCTCTAGCACTGATACAGGAATTTAGCAATGTTGCAGGGTACAAAATCAATGTACAGAAATTGGTTGCGTTTTATACACCAATAATGAAGCAACAGAAAGAGAAATAAAGAAACGGATCCAATTTACAATGCTCCAAGAGTCAAAAAATACCTAGGAATAAACCTAACCAAAGATGTAAAAGATCTGTATGCTGAAAACTACAGAAAGCTTGTGAAGGAAATTGAAGAAGATACAGAGAAAGCGAAAAACATCCCATGCTCGTGGATTGGAAGAATAAATATTGACGAAATGTCAATATGACCCAAGGCAGTCCTCACATTATATGCAGCCCCAATCACATTGCACCAGCATTCTTCTCCAAGCTGGAACAAGCAATCATAAAATGTGTATGGAAACACAAAAAACCCTGAATAGCCAAAGTAATACTGAAGAAGAAAACCAAAGTGAGAGGCACCACAATGCCAGACTTTAGCCACTACCACAAAGCTATAACCATCAAGACAGCATGGTATTGGCACAGAAACAAATACGTAGACTTAATGGCATAGAATAGAGATCCCAGAATTGGACCCACATACCTATGGCCAACTAACCTTTGAAAGAGCAGGAAAGAATATCCAATGGAAAAAAAAGACAGTCTCTTTAACAAATGGTGCTGAGAGAAGTGGACAGCAACATGCAGAAGAATGAAACTAGACCACTTTCTTACACCACTCTCAAAAATAAACTCACAATAGATGAAGGACATGAATGTGAGACAGGAAATCATCAAACACTTGAGGAGAAAGCAGGAAAAATCATCTCTGACCTCAGCATCAGCAAGTTCTTAGTAGACACATCTCCGAAGGCAAGGGAACTAAAAGCAAAAATGAACCACTGGACCTCATCAAAATAAAAATCTTCTCCACAATGAAGGAAACAATCAACAAAACTAAAAGGCAACTGACTGAATGGGAAAACATGTGTGCAAAAGTCATAATGGATAATTGGCTAGTATCCAAAACCTATCAAAAGAACTCACCAACTCCACACCCGGGAAACAAATAATCCAGTGAAGAAACGGGCAGAAGACTTGAACAGACACTGTTCTAAAAAAGAAATCCAGATTGTCAAGAGACACATGAAAAGATGCTCAACAGCACTCCCCATCAGGGAAATCCAAATCAAAACCGACTGAGATACCACCTCATGCCAGTCAGAGTGCCTACAATGAGCAAATTAGAAGACTATAGATGCTGGTGAGGATGTGGAGAAACAGGAACCCTCTTGCACTGTTGGTGGGAATGCAACCTGGTGCAGCCTCTCTGGAAAACATTGTGGAGGTTCCTCAAATCATTAAAAATAGACCTACCCGAAGACCCAGCAATAGCACTGCTAGGAATTTACCCAAGGGGTACAGGAGTGCTGACACATAGGGGCACATGTACCCCAATGTTTATAGCACTACTTTCAACAACAGCCAAACTATGGAAAGAGGCTAGCTGTCCATCAACTGACAAGTGGATAAAGAAGTTGTGGTTTATGTATATACAATGGAATACTACTTGGCCATGAGAAAGAATGAAATCTGGCCATTTGTGGCAACGTGGATGGAACTGGGGGGTATTATGCTACGTGAAATAAGGCAGGCAGAGAAAGACAGATACCATATGTTTTCATCCATGTGTGGATCCGGAGAAACTCAGCGGAAGACAATGGGGAAGGTGATGGGGGGAAAAAGTTATAGAGAGGGAGGGAGGCAAACCATAAGAGACTCTTCAATACTGATAACAGACTGAGGGTTGACCTGGGGTTGGGGAGAGGGGAAAGTGGGGGACGGGCATTGAGGAGGGCAACTGTTCGGATGAACACTGAGTGTTGCGTGGAAACCAATTTGAAAATAAATTACATTTAATAAAAAAAAATCCAGGGGTTGCTCTTACTGAATATGAGGATAGCTTTCCATTTTCAGCACTTTATGAGCGTGAGGTAGTAGTAGCTTAAGCTGCGTAGATGAAAGTTTTGTTTGTGTGTTTAAGAAAAGGAGCTGAATAAAGACAGAGGCCTCTCACATGTATCACGTTGACCTTGGCAAGTTTCTCTTCTGATTGTTACCATGACTTATCACTCTTAGTGATTCACCTAGTTTGGAGTCATCCTTTCATGGGGAAGTGGATTTCAGTTGATCATGGTAGGTGGTCCTTGTAGTATTTTGTGAATGAATTGTGTATGTGGTGATGATGGATGGACTATGCTGGTTGCTTTCAAAAGCACTTACACAGACGGTGTAACACGTTTTCTACCCTTGGAATCCCATACGTTCTCTTACTACCTTGTGTATGCCTTACCTGAAATATTCATGAATTGCTAGGTAGTGAATAGGTTTTAGTGGCACTGAATGCCCTACTGGCCACTCACACAGAATTCGTTGACGCTTTGCTCTTAAGCACACAATGGCTCGGTCTTCCCTAGGCTGCATGAAAGTGAGCATGGATACTAACTAGGCAAACTGTTTGCTGCTGCTGTGAAGAACAGCTTCCTGAACTGTGAGCTGTACCAACACAGGTATGGAACCCTAAGCAAGGCACAGTATATCGGTATTCTTTGAAAGGGTAGAGTAGTTATTTCAATTTGGCTTTCAGTGCGTTGCATGACAAGGCATTTAATTAGCTAAAACCCTCTTAGAGTCGTGTTTGATTGCAAGTTGTGTGTACTGTCCACCGCTAAGTGTCATTTCATGTTAGATGGAATTAATGGAGGCTGAAGCACCCGTGCATTCACCTCTAAGACAACCCTCTTGAACTCGTGTGAAGAATTATGGGCCTTCTCAGGTAAGACTAGGTACAGGTCTTTCTCAAGGGCATAATCTTAAACACAGCCAAACCTAAGGCAGCTTTGGGCAGCCCACCGTGATAAGATATGCAGACATTGTGACCTCACAAAGCGCCTGGTCTCCTAGCAACTGCGGTGTAACTCTCACAGCCTGCCGCCTGATTTGGCTTCATGGTAGGAAATTCATCAGGGCCCTGCGGCGGCCGCGAGACCTGGCAAGCGCGGGCGGCCCCTAGCGGCCTCACATCCTGAGCAGCATGAAGAGGAGGCGGCGCTGGCCCAGGGAGGCCCTGGCCCCGGCCGCCGGGGGAGGAGCCTCTAGCGCTGCAGGAGGGGCCGCGCTGGAGGCGCCTGAGGAGAAGCTGGTGTACATGCGGTGGCAACCGTCGCGACTGTCGCTGGCCAACAGCACCAAGGCGCTGATCGACGCTTTCAAGCTATTCCTGCCCCGCAGCACGGAGTTCATGAGCTCAGACGCGGAGCTCCGGAGCTACCTCTGCAGCCTCAAGCACCAGTTCTCCCCCCACATCCTGCGCAGCAAGGACGTCTATGGCTACTCCTCCCTCCTGGCCCTGGTCCCGGACCCCCGGCACCAGCCCCCCGAGGCCCGCCTCCAGACGCGCCGGCCAGCTGCCAGGCGGAGGCGCCACGGAGCCCGGACGGTGGCGGTCGGCCAGAGGAAGGTGCCGCCCCCGCCGCCACCGTCCCGCGAGGACAGCAGCCCCCGTAAGCCCGCGGCACCCGGGCCCTGCTCCAGGGGCCGCACCCTGGAGGAGAGTGGGAGGGCGGCCACCCCGACGTTGACCACCTTCCCCACCATTCGCGTACCGGGCGACGTGTGGGTCGAGAGCAGCCTGGCAGAAGCGCGGCGCCAGGCGCGCCAAGTCCCGGGAGTTAACCTGGAACCCGTGGTGAGACTCCGCCGCTTCCCAGTGCCTGGGCGTGAGATGCAGGCCACCGCCGCGCGACCTCTCAGCCCCGGGACGGGTTGTGCCTGGAGGGATGAACCAGGGACAGCCTGGACCGCGTCCCCTAGTGTACTTTATGGGCGAAGAAGCACCAGACGGTCCAGGCCCGCGCCCCCGGGATGCGGCGCCGTCTTCTTGGACTCCCGGGCAGCAGTGCCCTCTGCTGCCTCCCAGCACCGGGTCTGCGGAGGGAGGAGACCCCTGGACCGCAAGGGAGGTACCCTTTCTTCCTAACCCCAGATTGAGATGTCTCCAGGACTGTAGGGGCAGATCCATGTTCTCTCTTGTTCCCTCGTTGGTCTGAAGTCGTCAGACTTCCACCCCCACCCCCTCCAAAGGAATTTGGTTCCATGCTTGTGTAATAAAGCTAGAATTTCCTTGCTGTTCACCCACCTCCCGGCTCCTCCCGCCCCATTTGTTTTTCCTTTCTTTCTTTCTTTCTTTCTTTCTTTCTTTCTTTCTTTCTTTCTTTCTTTCTTTCTTTCTTTCTCTCTCTCTCTCTCTCTCTCTCTCTCTCTCTCTCTCTCTCTCTCTCTCTCTCTCTTTCTTTCTTTCTTTCTTTCTTTCTTTCCTTTTTTGACTGCCACTCTTTCTGGACGAATATGTGTGGAATATTCCATATATTCTGTGGAATATGTGTGGAAGATCGAATATGTGTGGAAAGTTGTTGTAATAGTTGGTATTCTCAATACCAATTGCAATAGTGGGTATTCTCAATCCCACACCTTTCTGAGTTTTAACTGGATTCCAAAGCTTTGACCAAGGATATTGTCTAAGAAATTCAAGCGTATCACTGTTAATAATGTAAGGATTTGTATGGCTTTGAATGTCATGGGCTCGGTGATTACAAACCAAAAGATTCAAAGTTCAACTGTGTACACATTCTTAAGACGTTTCTAAAGATTTTATATTGAAATGTAATGTTTATGTTTACTGAGCTCCTAAAGGAAATGGTAGACACTTGGAAGGTTTTGTTTAGTAAAATTAACTTGGGAAATTCTTTATAAGTGGGTAAAATTGAAAGTGCATTGAGAAACCACACGGTTTCTATTACAAACCAATGAGTGAATTTCAAAAAATAAATGAATAAAAAACTGGTGCTGGTTATGGACATGGATGGAATCCACTCGGAAATGACTTGGCCTTGTACCAATCTCACATACTGATCTGGGAATCTTTCCAGGATAATTTATTTTAAAATAGAAATCACATAGTGTAAATGAGTATGGGTAAGGGTGGTGACTAAACCTGCATACATAATAGCCGTTGGAATTCTCTGAAGTATTACTGATCTAGAGCGGTGGTACATTTTTTTTTTTGGCACCAAATAACTGGTTGAGGTTATCTTTGGGCAAAATAGATTTTCCTCACTTGTTTTTGTCGTTGTTGGATAACAGGAAATATCCACATTACCATGCATTACTCTTATCAATATCATGGCAGTTGGTTAACAGTTTTGCTCCAGGATTTCCTTTATTATCTTATGTCGATGCACAGTTATGTTAGCAGGTATTGGTCTTTTGTTTGACAATCAAAGACCACAGGGATCAAACAGGAGAGCCACACAGAGTACTTTTCACTTTTATGATAGTGTTTATATCCTGTGGCCCAGCATGGAATTCTTGATTATCCAAGTGACCTCAGTTATTGGTGGCAGCAAGACTTAATGGTGTTTAGTCAGTGGTGCCGCAGCCAGATTTTACTGCGATATCGGAAAGGCCAAGGAGTTATTTTGTACCATTATTCTTTCAAGTTTAAGTATTTTGCAATAGAACCATCCATCCCAGGCTGAAACATGACCTATTAAATCTTCAATACTACGGTTTCTCTCTGCTTGGCAGCTTTTTAGGGGAATAATGAGAGTTGTGGTTTTTTTTTAAATTTTCTTTTAATGTTTATTTATTTTTGAGACTGAGAGAGACAGAGCATGAATGGGGGAGGGTCAGAGAGAGAGGGAGACACAGAATCTGAAGCAGGCTCCAGGCTCCGAGCTGTCAGCACAGAGCCCGATGTGGGGCTCGAACCCACGGACCGTGAGATCATGACCTGAGCCAAAGTCGGACGCTTAACCGGCTGAGCCACCCAGGCACTCGGAGAGTTCTGATTCTGACTCTTGGGCTTGTAGAGTTCAAATGGCATAGCTTCCTAATATACAGTTTCCCAGTAAGCCTCATATTCTTTTTTTCACTACTCAATGATAATGTGTTGTTACAAATACTGCCACATGAGTAAATAAAAGTGAATAATTATTTAAAAGATGCAGAGGGTTAAATTATACTCATTTCATAGGAAGCTTATATAAATTTTCGTTACTAGCTTCCATGGCCAATGGTATTTCAAATACAGAGGTTTTTCTCCCCCACCCTTCCCAAATTAACTGTTTTAGCTAATTAGCCCCTGAGGGAAAGATACATATTTGTACAACTTCCCTATTGTATATAAATGTATAATAATTAAAAATGAATCCAATGACCATATTAGAATGTAATTTCATCATATAGCTTACCGAGGTAGCTTCCCAGAGGGTTTTGAAATTAGATGTAGCTGGGAGGATAACTTTGCTCAGCACAGCTTTGAAACACAACCATTGACACCATGCAGTTATTTGAACTTAACTGAGAATCTTAGTTTTTCCCTGCTATACCTTGTTACTTTATTGCACTTGAACTTGCATTCATGCTTTGGGTTATCTGGGCTATCTGATTTCGGTTTGGATCTGAATGTCCATCCTGAATTCAATATGTTGTTTAGCTGGTCCCTTAAAAATATTGCCATTTCTAATTTAAAAAACAGGATGTTAAAAAAAAATCTTTGTTTTTGCTAAGTTTTTAGCAAAACCTTGCTGAAGTTTTGTTTTACAACTTATAAAATGTGAAGAAACAACTAATATAGTTGATTCATATATTAATAGGAAAATGAAAGTATTTTATGTATCCTTTTGGGCAGACCGTGAAAAGGAACTTGACACGGTGGCCTTTCTGGTGAGGCATTCATTTACTGTCTTCTAAAACGAGTCTGCGCTTAGGTTGTACAGATTTTTGAAATAAATCCCATAGTCTTTATTCATTCTCGTACCTTTATATCTCATATGGCACAAGTAAGGAGGAAGTTTATGACCTTGCTAAGCTTGAGTGCCTATATGTGGTGACTGGCACCTCAAATAAGCTTTTGAATTCCTGATGTCATTTTTATCCCCCTTCTACTTGTCACCCAGCAACTTAATTTTCCTTACAGAACCAGTAATGTTATAATTGTGGAGAGCAAGCTTCATTGTTGTTTACTGTACTGACCATGGAGTTGGGCGGACACCTTAGAGAGATTCCCGACAGTCTGTGGGAAGTGTGTGTGTGTGTGTGTGTGTGTGTGTGTGTGTGTGTGTGTGTGTGTCAGAGAGAGAGAGAGAGAGAGAGAGAGAGAGAGAGAGATGGAGAGAGAGAAGTCCCAGTAAGGAAATGTGATATTTATTCGGATTGCCTCTTCAATTCATTTTCAAAGGATTCAAATCACAGGGAATTTTTCTTAAAATGAAAAGTATGTACTGAGGTTAATCCTAATAACATTAATCAGAAAATAAGACCTAGAATTTGATGTCCATCAAATTATAAATAAATCCTTCTGAGGCAAAGGGGTCAACATGGTGGAGAAGGAGGGGGATCTGTACATCCCATGTCTCTCAAACAAAGTGCTGAGCCAAAGTATTTTGAATCCCAAAAGTCTGTGAGGAAAACACACTGAATACTCCTGAAGGAAATGAGACAACTTAAGAAATGACAGGTGGCTGATTTTGAACTGGGGTACATAAATTGGGCCAAGTAGGAATGGAGGGAAGAGATCCCCTTCTGCGGAGAGACAAAAGTAAGAGAAAGAGTGGCTCCAGAAGTGTAGGGCTGTATGTGGATAAGAGGAGAACCTCGGACTGGGACCAAGAGGGATCTTATCTCTAACTGTGGGGCTTTCTTGGGTCTGGGGCTAGGCTCCCTGTTTGCGCACCTGGGGAGGAGAGGAGCCAGCACTGGTTTCAGGGGTAGATCAGGGGCACAGTGCACAGAAGGAGACAGTAGCCCCTCCCTGGAGGGCTGTGCAATAGAACAAAGCCTGCCTGCATCCACCACCCCCCGGATCAGTGGCTGGGTCTAGGGCGCAGTCTGCAGTAGGAGAAAGTGGCCCCCTCCCTGGGGGCATCGCTGTGGGACAAAACAATGCCTGCCTGCATCCACCATGCCCAAGCTCAGCAGTGAGGTCAGCAGGGCAGTCCAAGGCAGGAAAAGGCAGGGGTCCCTGAAGCACAGCAGCACAAAGATAGCCAGGAAGACATTTGTAGCAGCACAGAGAGGCACTTCCCCAGTGCCAGAGCACACGGAACGGGTCTGCGAATCCTAGACAAGCGCTATGCCAAAGGAGTCAGCGGAGCAAGAAGGACCACCCTGCGTGTGCCCTGGGCACAATGAGGACAACTGGAACGGAGTGCACCAAGTCATGGAGAAGAGGCTGGGCATCACCACGTAAACTGCGAGATTGTGACCCAAGATGAGATCAAGAGTTGGACACCCAACCGAGTGACCCACCCTTTCTTACATTTATTTTATTTGTAGTGTCCAGAGTTTTAGTTATATTTAGTGGGAGGAAGAAGGAAATGTATGTTTACTCCACTTTCCCAGAACCAGAAGAGAAACCTCCTTCATCTTCATTTTTAAAGGAGAGTTTTGTTGGACAGAGAATTCTTAGTTGATGGTTTTTTCAGCACTTGAGATCTATCACTACACCATCTTCGGGCTTCCATTGTTTCTGATGAGAATTCAGCCATTAGTCACATTATTCTTGACATATATGTGATAAGGAGCTTCCTCTTTCTACTTTCAAAATAATATCTTTATTTTCCAATAGTGTAACTATGATATCTCTAGGTGTGTTCTTCTTTGTGTTCATCCAAATTGAAGTTATTTCAAGTTTTTGGATCTTTCAGATAATTTTCATCAAATCTGGTATTTAAACAATTTCTTCAGTAATATTTTGTCCCATTTTCTCCCTCCTCTCCATCTGGGACTCCTATTATACACGTGTTACATAATTATGTTGGAGCACCTGATATTGTCACACAGTGCTCTCCTGAATTGTGTCCAATTTCCCCCCCCCCCCCCTCTCTATTCTTTGGCTTGGGACATTTCTCTTGATTTACCTTCAGGTTCACTGATTCCTTCTTCTATTTCTAACCTACTGAGTTAATCTAGTGAAATTTTATTTGAGTTATTGTGTTTTTCAATTCCATAAATTTCACTTTTTTAAAAATCACTTCCATTTGTCTATTGTGATTCTCGGTGGACTCACATCATGTTTCCTACTGTATCTTTGAATACATGTTCCTTTAGTTCCTTAAATATAGTAGCTGCTGGAAGTCTTTAAGTCCAAATACATTTTCCTTTAGTTCTTTAAATATAGTAGCTGCTTGAAGTCTTTGTTAAATCCAAAGGTGGGCCTAGTCAGTTTCTATTTAATCGTTTTCCTTAGTATGGGTTAAACGTTGTTAATGTACATGTTTCTTTTTTTATGGTGAAAAGTAAACACTTGTTTAGATTATCTGCTCATTTGCTCGTGTGCACACGCATGCATGCAGGCACACACACACACACACACACACACAAACACACACACACACTGGTTGCTATCATGACTGGCAAGAGATAACATTCTCTCTATTCTTACTAATTAGTATTTCCATAACAAAATCCTAGAAACAATAACACACTCATACATGCTAATACAAGCATAGACTCCGTGTATAAAAGGGGCCACTAAAGAACAATTAAAGTTGCTTGAGGAGGAAAGAAGGGATTTGAGATACAGGATGAACACGTGTACCTTTTGAAACTCACATCCACAAACTACTTATTCATTTAAAAAACAAAAAACAAAAACAAAAACAAAAACAAATCTGTTTCACTGATACTCAGCAACAGCACTGTGCATTAAAACCTAAAAGCACCTTTTATTTTGTATTTGCTACCTTCTCAGCTAGAATCCTCAGGAGAAATTTTGGATGCCACCCCCACTCCCACCCCCGCCCTAATCCCTAAATCCAGCCGATCTGATCAGCTCTACCTCCAAAGCAGATCTCTAATTGTGGCAGCTATCATCTCCATGGTAACCACGCTGGTCCAAACCACCATTTCTCACCGGGACTACTATAATATCTGCTAAAGGGTCGTGCACCTTCCTAAATGCTACCTAGTCACAGCATGACGATATTGGTAGAATAGACAAAGACTATGACTCTGCGGGGGGTGGGGGGATCTGGTGGGGGGATCTGGATCAAAAAAAAAGTACTTACTTTATGATCTCACTCATCAAGAACTCTAAAAAATAGAAACTAATATATTGTGACAGAAGGCAGATCAGTAATGGGTGGCAGAGAGGGGCAAGAGGAAAGGATGACCAAGGGAAACAAGGAAACTTTTCAGTGATGGATATGGTCACTGTCTAGACTAGTGGTTTCATGGATATGTGTGTGTATATACTTTATGATCTGTGTGTATACTCATCCACACTGATGTATAAACTTATCAAATAGCACACTTTAGTTTCCTGCAAGTTATGCCAATTATACAACAATAAAACTTTTTAAAAATAAAAACAAACAGGATGATATTTTAAATAAAGTGCAACGTGTGGGATTTGTCTCAAATAAACCAGGGGAAGACGGGAGCAAGGACAAAACGGGTAGAAAGACAGATGAAACAAGATTAGACATGAGTTTTTGATAATTTTTAAAACTACATCCTAAGCACATGGGGGTATAATATACTATTTTCTTGACTTTTACATATTTGACATTTTCTATAATAAAAACAATTTTTCAGTTGAAGGGGAGCAAATCATAAACCAGGATAAACTAAAAGAAGAAAAATACTATGCTGGCTCCAGAGTCCAGACTGCTAGTAGCCAAAGACTTTCTTAGAAGATGAAGAGCAGGGGAATGTGGAGTTTAAAGGGACACATTTTATTCTCTACTCTATCACCTGAGAAACGTGCACGCTCCTTTGAGAGCTAAGCCATCCTTTCCCTGGTTGGCTCAAAGCTGGGCTCCCTTGCACACTTGACTTCTCATGGAGCCTTCAAGCTGTCAGACCACACAGGCTTCCACAGATATGCTTCCAACAGCCTGAAGTTTAGGATAAAAGAAAAACCATCTTGTCACCCATTTGAAGTATTTCATGCATGCTGAAGCAGCACCTGGTTAGATAGCCAAGTACTACAGCCACAGGCAACTCAAAACACACAAACAGAAGCAGCATTTTTATCTTCTTTTCCTCCAAGCCTCTGCTCATGCATCTTACAAAAGGAGTCCCAATCACATCAACCAATTTTTAAAGAAAGGAACTCTTTGCCAACATTTGCTTAGAGCACACTAACTCATCATCTCATTTGAGCCTCATGTTTAACCTTGGGAAGCAGCACATGTCTTTACCCCCCTTTTTAAGCATGCTAAATACTGAAACTCAGAGAGATGAAACAAATGGAGTGCCCAAGCTCACACAACTAGCCTGTGGCAGGGCCAGGAGTCGAGGTCCGTCCCACCTCTGTGCCTGTCTAGCGTGACTACCTCACAAGCTTAGCAAAACTCTCATCAAGATGCCTATGTGAAGTCATATCCCAATTAACCCACTTTTTTCTACCCAATCTCAAACACGTGAAAGGATTTTAAGAGTAGGCACATGAAACCATTACTGCAAATAAAGCTTTTTCAGTTATGTATAATTTCTTTATCCCCTAGCACAAGGATGTAAGAAGAAGGGACAGCAATTTACTTTAGACATTACATGAGGGGAGGAAAAGGAAGGTATTGCACAAAGAATGATCAAAGAAAGAAAACTAGGGATCAGACTGGAAAGAACAGCACATTAAACACAAAACCCAAATTAACAACCCCCATGGTATTTTCTCTGTAACACCAGCATGTCCTGGGTGGTGATTACCCTGTTAGTGAAATGAAAGAAAACGGCCATTTTTTTCAAGCTACTGGTTTCACCATGCTAGGTTAAACTGGAAGAGAATTTTTCAAAACTGTATTAAATTTGCTCACACTGTGGTGATTCTCCATTTTCCAACAAAACATGTCACTTTCAGAGTTCAAGGTCTACAGTAACAATCCTTGCCTCTGGGGTAATGCATGAAACTGGATAGTTAAAACGTGTATTCTGGTTGTCACAGCTAATAATAGCAACTAGAACTTACTGAGCACATATTATGAGCAGGTGTTGTTTTTAATGCTTTTAATCTTCAAAATGGATCTTCTGACACAGGTTCGCTTATTGTTAGGGCAACAATATAATATATTGTCCAAATAAAGATACTTTGGGTAATCAAAGCAGAAAGCCATTAACAATTGTGCCAGGCACGACCACAATCCAGGAACATTTGGACATAGAATCACTAGCCTCATTTTGCAAATGGAGACTTAAGGAACAGAAAGGTTAAATAGCCTACCCAAGGTCACACATCTAGTCAGCCAGGGTTCAAGCCCAGGTCATCCGGCTCCAGGCTCATATTCAGCCATTCTGCCATGTGCCCCCTCTGAGCTGATATACTACCTTAAAAAAAAAATACATCACCCCACTGTTCCCTTTGAAGCACACAAACCTCTCTGTATTTCAGAATACATTTGCTACAAGAAAATGGCTAAAACCCAAGGAGAACTATGACTCAAGAGTTCATATGTTTAAAAAATAAAGACAGGGCGCCTGAGTGGCTCAGTCAGTTACTATCGGACACTTGATTTCAGCTCAGGTCATGATCTCATGGTTAGTGACATAGAGCCCTGCGACAGGCTCTGCACTGCAAGGTTCTCTCTCTTCCTCTCTCTCTCTCTCTCTCTCTCTCTCTCTCTCTCTCTCTCTGTCTCTCCTCTCTCTCTCTCTCTCTCTCTCTCTCTCTCTCTCTCTCTCTCCCCCCTTCCCCTGCTTGCATTCTTTCTCTCTGTCTCTGTCTCACACAGAATAAATAAAAACTTTAAACACACACACTCACACACACACACACACACACACACACACACACACACACACACACATACATACACACATACATACATTTGCTATTGGATATGCAACTGAAACATGTCCCTTGTTACACATGTTTTTCTTAATTACTTTTCTCCACATACAGTATCCCCTCATTTCATTCAGGAATAAATCCACAGCTAAAGTAGCAACAGCTACCATTCAGACATGCATATTTAGATTGATACCACAGATACATTCAGTGGTTTCACTGGCTCAAACCACACTGGGCTTTGGGGCCTTCACCTTATACCATAGAAGCAAAGTCTCACCTTCCCTTGAGTAGTACTGGATGGTTTTCAAAAACTTCCAAGAAAAAATGATGTCCCAGAAATGAGTTTGGAAACTAGAGAATTCAACATTTTCCTTTCATTACTAAAAAAAAAAAAAAGAAAAAGAAAACTACAGGCATCATAAAACTTCAGAGAGCCACAATGCCAGGTAGGTAGAAAGTGTTTTTGTGAATATACAAGACTGCTTGCAGATGTGCTTTTTGAGGCAACACAATACTGGCGTGTTTCACATCATCCCCTTTCTCAAATACCTCAGTGATACCACTGTCCTTTTACACTTACGGCTCTTCCTGCATCTTCCCTCAGATGACTGCACGTTTGCTTCAATGCTCCATTTAGTGTGTCTGTCAGACAGCAATTCACCAGCCAGGCTAAGATCATGCCCTTCCACCAGCCAGCATCACTCTCCCTCCTCTTACCCCATCTATCCCTTTCTTCGTAGCCAGGGTAGAAGAACAAATAAAAATAAAATAAATAAAAATAAAAATAAAAAAATAAAAATAAAAATAAAAATAGTGTTGAAAGGGAAAAAAATACCCATTGAAAATTCTATATCCAGCAAAAGTGTATTTCAAACTGAAGAAAAAAGACTTTTTGGGGTGCCTGTGTGGCTCAGTCGGTTGAGCATCCGACCTTCGTTTCTGCTCAAGTCATGATCTCAGGTTTAATGAGATTGAGCCCCACATAGGGCTCTCTGCTATCAAAATGGAGTCTGCTTGGAATTCTCTCTCTCTCCACCCCCCTCTCTCTCTGCCCCTTTCTCCCTCAACATAAATGTATAAACATTAAAAAAGATGTTAGGCATGGAGTGCGTTACTCTTCCCAAAAGCATCTGAAGTTTACAATCCCTCACCTTTGGAAACAACAAGAACAACAACAAGAAAAACAACAACAACCCAAAAACAAGTAATACGTTGTGAAACAAAAAAGGAAGGACTTTATCACTAGTAGATCTGCCTTGCAAGAAAAAAAAATTTCCTTGGAGGATACCTCAGTGGTTAAATATCTGACTTTAGCTCAGGTCATGATCTCATCATTCATGAGTTCAAGTCCCACAGTTTGTGAGTTCAAGTGCCACATCAAGTGAGCTCCAGCCCCACTGCAAGTGAGCATGAGCCATACTTTGCGTGAGATCCCATTATCTCTCCCTCTCTCTCTGCCTGTCGTGGGATTCTCTCTCTGCCCCTTGCTCATTTGTGCCCCCTGTCTCTCTCAAGAGAAAGGTCTTTAGAGAAAGGAATATGGATATAGGTTATAGATAAGGAATTCAGATCTATGTTTAAAAAAGAAGAGGATTAGAGTAGGAATAAGGGAAGGTAAGATAAAATATTTTATTTTTCTCATTCCCAACTTATCTGATAGATAACAATTTGTTTAAAGTGATAACAGCAGCAATATACTCGGTTGATCATAGCACATGGATAAGGAGGTAGATGACCTCAATATTAGAAGGCATGGGATGGAGGAATTGAGAAAGTTTTATGAGGTAGCTGCACTACCTGTGAAGTGGTACAGTGTGATTTGAAAGAGGAATTTGACTAGTTATAAATGAGTAATGCAAATGCAAATAAAGGGGATACCACTCCAACTGTTTAAAATAAAAAAGTATAATGAATATGCTAAGAGAAAGAAGAAAATGGAATACACCCACTGCTGCATTAACATCCAGAAGGCAGAAAAAGGTGAAGATAGAAAGGAAGCAAAGTATGAATGCAGTGAATAGAAAACAGTTACAAACATGGTAGATATTATTCCAACTATATCAATACTCACATCAAATGTGAATAGTCTAAATATACCAATTAAAGCTCAGAGATTGTCACAAGAGATCCAAAAACAAGATGCAACTCTATATTGTCTATAAGAACTTCACATGAGATATAAAGGTACAGATAGATTAAAAGTAAAAGGATGAAGAAAGATTTGTCATGCTAATGCTTATCAAAAGAGAGTTGGAGTAATTGCATTAATTCCAGAGAAAGCAAACTTCCAAACAAGGAAACTCTAGAGAGATAAAGAGTGTCATTATATAAAGAGATTATCTAGAGAGATAAAAGGGTCAGTTCTGTAAGAAAACATAACAATCCCTAATTTTCTATGTCTCACAACAGAGAATGAAAATACATGGTGGAAAAACTTTTCACATTTCAAGGAGAAAGGGAAAAATTCATTATTATAGTGGAGACTTCAACACCTTTCTGTCAGTGACTGACAGGTCTAGAAGGATATAGGTAAGGCTACAGCTGGACTAAGCAGTAGCAGTAATCACCTAGATCTAACTGATACGTATGGAATATTTTATCCAACAGTAGTTGAATAAACATGTTTCTCAAGTTCACACAGAACATGCACCAAGTCAGAACATGTTCTGGGCCATAAAACACATCCTACCAAATTTCAAAGACTAGAAGCCATACAAAGTATGCTGTCAGGCCACACTGGAATTGAACTGGATGGAAAGCAATAATAAAAAGATAGCAGAAAAAATCCCCAAATGTTTAGAGATTTAAGAACATACTTCTAAATAACACATCAAAGAAGGAATCTTGAGAGAAATTTCAAAGTAGTTTGGACTCAATGAAAATTAAATACAACCTACCAAAATGTGCAGGGCGGGGTGAGGGGGGCACTGAAGACATGGCTTCCAGTAAAATGAACAGCACTGAGTGCATTTATTAGAAAAGTAGAAAGATCTTCGGGCATCTGGGTGCTCAGTCGTTTTAGCATGCAACTCTTAGTTTCCGCTCAGGTCATGCTATCATGGTCATGAGATCAATCCCCTGTATTGGGTTCCTGCTTGGGATTCTCTCTCTCCCTCTCTCTGCCATGCCGCTGCTCAGGTACATGCTTTCTCTCTCTCTCTCTCTCAAAGTAAGTAAATAAATGTAACAAAATCGAAAAGGAGAAAGACCTTAAATTAGTAGCCTAATTGAGCCCTGTGTCAGGCTCTGTGCTAACATCTCAGAGCCTGGGGCCTGCTTCAGATTCTGCGTCTCCCTCTCTCTCTGCCCCTTCCCACCTTCCACTCTACAGATCTCTCTCAGAAATAAATGAAAACGTTTTAGAAAAATATAGAAAACAAATAAAAGACACACACTCCTAAAACCCACATAAGGAAACATAGATTATCTGGATAGGCCTATATTTATTAAGTAAATAGAGTCAAGGACAAATAACCTTCTCAAAAGAAAGCATCAGGCCCACATGGTTTCACTGAAGAATTCTAGCAAACATTTACAGGAAAAAATGATGCTAATGTCTTATAATCTCTTCCCGAAAATAAAAACAGAGGGAAAACTTCCTCATTCTAGGAGGCCAGCATTGACAAAACAAGGTAAAGTCATTATAAGAAATTAAAACTGGAGACCAGTGTCTTGCATTTTCATAGACACAAAATACCCAATACATGTTAGCAAATCAAATCCAACAATGTGTAAAAAGAATTATACATCCATAACCAAGAGGGATTTAGTACCAGTATGGAGACTGGTTCAATATTAAAAAATCAATTAGTTTAACCCCTCACAACAATAGGCTAAAGAAGAAAGACAGGACAATGATCAGATGGTCTTAAAAACAGATGCAGACAAGGCAATTGTTACCTCCATTCAAAATAAATAAAACATTCTCTCCGCAAACTATGAGTCCAGGGAGACTTCATCAACTTGATAAAGGACTTTTATAAAACAAACAAAAACAAATCCCCACCAAAAAAGCCTACAACTAGCATCACAAAAGTTTCACCATTTCATGGGGTGCCTGGGTGGCTCAGTCAGTTGAGTGTCCGACTTCAGCTCAGGTCATGGTCTCACAGTTCATGGGTTTGAGCCCTGCATCAGGCTCTGTGCTGACCACTTGCTCAGAGCCTGGAGCCTGCTTCGTATTCTGTCTCCTTCTCTCTCTGCCTCTCCCCCACTCACACTTTGTCTCACTGTTTCTCAAAAATAAATAAATGTAGACACAAAAATTAAAAAAAAATGTTTCACCATTTCAGTGGGGAAGAATGGGATGCTTTCTGAAATGCTACTGTAGCTGATTACGAAGAGGCCAGGTAGGTGAAGACACCTGTAGTAATAATGGACATAATTATATAATTCTATAAGAACACACCCAGAACAGGCCTGTTCTGTTGAATTGTTCCTGATTCTGCTACAACACTAACTGTTGATCAGTTAATACTGTGTGATTCCATCTTTAGAGGAACTAAGTATTGACAAACAAACATCTCATAACACTGAATGTATATTTATATTGTCAGAGGGACGTCATACACCAACTTAGAGCTACTCAGAGTAAATAGAGAATTACATGGAGCCAAAGTATTCCCTGCAAATGATATTTTTGTTTTTATATTATATTCTGTTGATTTTTTCCAGTTTTTTTTTATATTGTTCCTTTTTTTTTTTTCAAATCCCGATGATTCTACAAATATTAAAGTTTTAGTCATTTGTTTAGAGGTGAATTTTAAAATCATCGGTATCTAGCTAAAACTGGCTGGCTGAAGAGAGTTTCCAGTTTCCATGAATGCAAATTAGTAGATTCAATTAAGGGAACAAGCTTGAAAGCCAGATGTTGCTGTACCCCAAGGATAGGCCCCAGCTAGCTGAGAATCAGTGAGAATATATTACCTTTAGATAGCTCACAAACAGGAGCTTCTTAAATTTGGCTTTAGTATACACTCCACATAATAAATAAATGACAAGGAAAGTAAAACAGAACCACAGCAATGACTGCAATCTGTACAGTAGAAAAGACCCTCCAGGAGATAATACATGTGTGTACAAGTTGTACATTTTACAGATTTGAGGGTTACCATTCGCACTATAATTCATATAAATCATGCCTCCTAGAACTGGGCAGTATACAGCTTGTGCAACCAATAGCAACAAACTGAAAACATTCTGATGCTGGTATAGAATAGCAAATATATAAACAAGGAGTACAAATTACATCTGAAGTTATAAGGTGTATAAATTGGATTCATATAAAAGAAAAAAAATCTCTAAATTGCCCTTCATTAGTACTAAAACTTTTGCTTGGTAAAAGACTCTGTGAAAAGAACAAAAAGACAATCTATGGACTTGGAGAAAATATTCCCAAATCATATATCCAGCAAAGGTCTTGTGTCCAGAATATCATATATTGAAGTGCGCAAAACGATGCTCCACAACACTAGGCTTCAGGGAAACACATTAAAACTGCCCTGAGATACTGCTATACACATATTGAAACCGTTTTTTTCAATCTTTACTTATTTTTGAGGGATAAATGAGACAGAGTGTGAGCAGGGAGGGACAGAGAGAGAGGAGATACAGAATCCAAAGCAGGCTCCAGGTTCCGAGTTGTCAGCATAGAGCCAAACATGGGGCTTGAACTCACAAACCGTGAGATCATGACCCGAGCTGAAGTCAGCTACTCAATCTACTGAGCCAACTAGGAGCCCATGAAATATATCTATTTTTAAAGACAATACCTAATACTTGCATGTGACCCATAAATCTGACTCCTAGACATTTGCTCTAGAGAAGTGAAAACTTATGTTTATAAAACAAAAACAAAAACAAAAAAAACATGCACACAAATGTTTACAGCAACTCTAATCATAACTGACAAAAATGGAAAAACACAAATTTCCTCCAGGAAATGAATGGTTAAACAAAAGCTGGTATATCCGTACAGGGAAACACTAAGAAACAGATGTATTGTAAAGGCATGATGTTGAATGAAAGAAACCAGTCTCATATAGTTACCTACAATAAGGATCCATTTATATGATATTAAAGTTGGAGATAGATGGTTGCCAGGCCTCAGGGGTGGGGTGACAGTGATTCAACATGAGGGAATTCTGGGAGCTGATGGAATTGTTCTCTTTGTGTCTAATTTTTTTTTGGGGAGGAGACAGAGAGTGAGAGTGGGGGAGGCACAGAAAGAGAGGTAGAGAGGGATAATCGCAAGTAGGCTCCGGGAAGTTCGTGAGCAGGGGCTGAAACTCAAGAACAGTGAGATCATGACCTTAGCCGAAATCAAGAGTGGGATGCTTACGTGACTAAGCCACCTATGTGCCCCAGGAACAGAACTCTTCTGTATTATCACTGGGGTGACATTTACATGAGTAAATACAATCTGTAAAACTCAAAGCACTATGCACCAAAAGAGTTATTTTATATGATGTTAATTACACAACAAAAAGCATTTTCAAAAAAATACCACATCTGTCCTCATCTCTCCATTTCCTGCATCCATCCTAATTTCTGTCTTGTTCACCTCTCCTGGTCAACTGCAATGACTCCTTACCTGATTTCCTCCCAATTACCTTCTTCAATCTGTCTTTCTAATAAACTTATGAAATATTACTCCTGAATAAAGTGTTATAAGGAAAAAAAAATAAGCCAGATCTAAATAGCTGCACCTTCCTTAGATCATGCATGTACACCACTCCCTATTGTATTTCTAACACGAAGACCCAATGTGCAAATACAATAAGCAGCCAAGGGGAGCCTAGTGGCTCAGTTAGTTGAGTGACCTAATCTTAGTTTCAGTTTAGGTCATGATTTTGCCATTTGTGGTTTCAAGCCCCAGGTCACACTCTGCACAGAGCCTGCTTGGAATTTTCTCTTCCCCTTCTCTCATCCCCTCCCCTTCCTCACACACACTGTAAATCAACCACCCACCCACCCACGCAACCAACCAACAAACATTAAAATAAAAATAAGCAGCCCAAATAGTAAGGGTTTGTAGTCTGTTACACATTTCTCCCATAGTTCAAATAAAAGCAAAGAAAACTTGACTATCGTGCTGGAATTATTTTTCTTTCTTATACCCAACTCATTTTGCTCACTTGTGGTTCATTTCTGTGTCTCCTCCTCTAAATGCAGTGCCCACTTCCTCCGGCAGTCCTAGTTGAAGTGAATTTCTAACTGCTTCAGCTCAGTACCTTCTTCATTCTGTTGCCTTTGTCATGAAGACCTGGAACAAAAATCCTTGAAAGAATGAACACCCCAGGCCTGGCATGCCAATACTAATACCTGGCAAACAGCAACAACGTCCCAGAGACAGCAACTAGCAAACAATCCGTTGTCTATGTAGGAAACATGAGTGAGAAGATGGAAGAAATAGAACTTCCCAAAGGGAGCCTGAAAAAGAAAACCAAAAACAAAATCCACTGGCGTTAAAAAGTGAAAAGAGGTAAAACCAAGGTTTATCTCAATGTTATTGCAGGTGTTCCTGGATAGACTAGATGAACCTGAATCAAATGATTTCTAAACAACAAAAACAACAACAGCAGTAGCAGCAGCAACAACAACAACGAAAGAGTCTTCTAAAATATGCATTGGTGTAATTTAGCAGATAATCAGAGCTGCAGAAACTAGCTTTATGTGGGAATAATCAGAATACCATAGCTACTCAGAGGAGTCACGCTTATTGCGAATAATTGATGCTCAGGTGGTGTGATCACTGTATCACACAAAACCAAGTAAGGGTGTTAAAAAGGAGGAGGGAACCCACGCAGGGCAGCAGATGCCAGAACACATGGGGTGAATCAAGGGCTCAGTGAAACGGAAGACTTAATCACAAAGTGAACAATTTGCCTGAAAATGCTGCAGATTCAGGCCAGCACACAGGCCTCCAGGCTCCCTGGTATGAGTCCTGGGAATACCAGGGGCAAAGCAATGAACTTACAGCTACCAATCACTTCCCTTTGGCAAGCACGTTACCTGATAAAGCATC
Source organism: Panthera onca (assembly GCF_046562875.1). Classification (NCBI taxonomy): domain Eukaryota; kingdom Metazoa; phylum Chordata; class Mammalia; order Carnivora; family Felidae; genus Panthera; species Panthera onca. The sequence continues at coordinate 1,679,631 of NW_027675866.1, read as the reverse complement.
TCAATTGACCCTGTGTACAGAAGAAGGAATTGAGGCTGAAGGAGATGTGATAATTGCTCAAGGTCACAGAACTAAGAAAGTTATGGAAATGGCCATTACCCCAAGCACTCTGACTTCTTAGTGCATTACATGCTGTCCCAAGTATGCAAAACTCAGCTTCAGTAACTCTTTTACCATCTTTTTAAGTAAATATGTTTTCAAAAAGTTTTGATTGTTGTATTTTCATTTTTATTTGTTTCCTTATGTCTTTTAATTTCTTTTCTAATTGTCTGGTTGACTGATTTGTTCTTTAGTAGGATGTTTTTTAACCTGTATGCTTTTAGAGGTTTAGCAGACTTTTTCCAGTAGTTTATTTCAAGTTCTAACCATTGTGATCTGAAAGTTTGCATGGTGTCATCTCAATTCTGTTATATATATTGAAGGCTTTTTGTGACCCAGTGTATGGTCTCTCTTGTAGAATGTTCCACGTGCACTCCAGAAGAAAGTATGCTCTGCTGCTTTGGGATGTAGAGTTCTAAAATATCTGACACGTCCTTCTGGTCCAATGTATCATTCAGGACCATTGTTTCTTTCCTGATTCTGTCTAGATTTTCTGTCCGTTGTTGTAAGTTGAGTCTTAAAGCCCCCTGCAATTACCACATTCTTATGAATGAGATTGTTAATGTTTGTAATTAAATGTTTTAAATCTTTGTGTGCTTCCGAATTCACTGCATAGTCATTATAATTGTTAGCTCCTCCTGATGGACAGACACAGTAATTATTTAATAATCCCCTTAAACATCTCTTGCTACAAACTTTAATTTAAAGTCAAGTTTGTCTGATATAAGTATGGCTAACACAGCTTCCTCTTGACTCCCAGTAGCATGAAAGGTAGTTCTCCATTCCCCCACTTTCAATAGTAATGTGTCCTCAGGTCTGAAAGGAGTCTCTTGTAAGACAGCAAATAGATGGGTCTTGTTTTGTATTATCCATTATGATACCCTATGTCTTTTGGTTGGAGCATTTATTCCACTTCCATGCAGTGTTATTATGGAGAGCTATGGTTCCGAGGCAGTGTGATGTCTGTACTTTTCATGCTTGTACTGGTGTCTGTGGCACTTTGTGATACTTGTGACATTTCCCTCATAGAATCCCTCTTAGGATCTCTTGCAGGGATGGTTTAGCGGTGATGAATTCCTTCAGTTTTGGTTTGTTTGGGAAGACCTTTACCTCGTCTTCGATTCTGAATGGCAGGCTGGCTGGATAAAAGTTTCTTGGTTGCATATTTTTCCTATTCATCACATTGAAGATTCCCTATTCCTTTATGGCTTGTCTGATTTCAGTAGATGGGTCTGCTCCTATCCCAATACTTCTACCTTTGTACGTTAAGGTCCACTCATCCCTAGCTGCTTTCAGAATTCTTTCTTCATGCTTGTATTTTGCCAGTTTCACTATTATATGTTGTACAGGAGATCAACTCAAGTTACATCTGAAGGGAGTTATCTGTGCCCGTTTGGTTTCAATGCCGGTTTCCTTCCCCAGATTGTGGAAGTTCTCAGCTATGATTTGTTCAAGGTCATCTTCACACCCCTTTTTGTTCTCTTCTGGAAATCCTGTGCTATGGATATTGTTCCATTTGATTGCATCACTTAGTTCTAATTCTCCCCTCTTGATCCTCAATTTTTTCTCTATCTTTTTCTCACCTCCTTTCCCGCATGTTTTTATCTTCTAACTCATTTAGTCTCCCCTCTGTCTCTTCAATCCGCGCTGTGGCTGCCTCCATTTTAAATTGCCCCTCATTTATACCGTTTGAATTCATCATGACTACTTTTTATTTCCTTGATCTGTGCAATAATGGATTCCATGCTGTCTTCTATGCCTTTGCCAATCCCAACGATTCATCCTTTGACTGTTATGCTAGATTCTGATATGTAGCTTATATCTGTTTTGATCAAGTCGTTAGCTTTCCACTTCTTCCTGGAACTTCTTTTGAGGGGAATGCTTCTGTTTCATTAATTTGGCTAGTTTTCTCTCTCTTAAGAGATTTACAAGCTTGTTATTTGCTCTGCACTTGCAAGAATTGTTATATGAAATGGGGGTCACGCCCTGTGCAGGTTCTAGCCCTGCAGGTAGTGTTTCCTGGAGAGTGGTACTGGCTCTCTGTTGTTGTGGCATTTGCTCTTTGAGTTCTCTACTCGTCATGATGTTTTTGACCCTCCACAAGGTGTGCTTTTATTTGTCCCTGGAAGTAGCCCTGGAAAGGAAAACAAACAAAGCAACACATAGGAAACAGAGACATGGAAGGAAATGTGCAACTAAAATAAATAAATGGACACACACGCTCACACACACAGAAAAACAGTCAGAAATCAAAAATGAAACAAAACAAACAAACCAGAAAAACCAGCTACAAGTAAAGAACAAGGTAGAGGCGTTGCTGTTGGAAGAACACATATAAAGAGGGAAATGACAGGAGTGGGGAAAAGGAAAAAATATATATATTGATCAGACTAGGAGGCTAAATGGCTTAATGCAGAGAGAGAGAGAGAAAGGAAAATAAGGAAGGAGGTGTGGGAACAAAAGGAAGATAAGTTTACCCAGGCAGAGAAACTAGATGGCTTGATTATTCCAGAGAGAGAAAAAGGAAAGTATACAAATATAGGTAGGAAATGTATCAAGGGAGTGGATTATAAATGTCCGCTTAAACGAACCAACAAGCAGAGTTATCAACCTAAAAGAGGGAAGAGATAGGGAGGGAGAATATGTCTAACTAACAAGAGTTGTCCCGGAATTAATCCAGTCTATGCAGCATCATTGGTCCGGATGATGGACCTGCCTGGTTCCACAGCGCTTACCCTGCTCCATCAGATAAGCAGGTACCTAGCACAGAGGGGCGTGGTTTGGGGTAGGCTGGTCCCACCTCCGCTATGGACCCTCGACTGATCCCTGAGGCCCCGCCTTGGTGGTGGTGGTGGTGGTGGTGATGGTGGTGGGGAAATGGTGATGTCCAGCCTCGTCTCCATGACCTGGTGTACTCAGTTCCAGTTGTCCTCATTGTGCCCAGGGCACACGCAGGGTGGTCCTTCTTGCTCCGCTGACTCCTTTGGCATAGCGCTTGTCTAGGATTCGCAGACCAGTTCCGTGTGCTCTGGCACTGGGGAAGTGCCTCTCTGTACTACTACAAATGTCTTCCTGGCTATCTTTGTGCTGCTGTGCTTCAGGGACCCCTGCCTTTTCCTGCCGTGGACTGCGCTGCTGAACTCACTGCTGAGCTTGGGCATGGTGGATGCAGGCAGGCATTGTTTTGTCCCACAGCGACGCCCCCAGGGAGGGGGCCACTTTCTCCTACTGCAGACTGCGCCCTAGACCCAGCCACTGATCCGGAGGGTGGTGGATGCAGGCAGGCTTTGTTCTATTGCACAGCCCTCCAGGGAGGGGCTACTGTCTCCTTCTGTGGACTGTGCCCCTGATCTACCCCTGAAACCAGCGCTGGCTCCTCTCCTCCCCAGGTGCGCAAACAGGGAGCCTAGCCCCAGACCCAAGAAAGCCCCACAGTTAGAGATAAGATCCCTCTCAGTCCCAGTCCGAGGTTCTCCTCTTATCCATATACAGCCCTACACTTCCGGAGCCACTCTTTCTCTTACTTTTGTCTCTCCTCAGAAGGGAATTTCTTCCCTCCATTCCTACTTGGCCCAATTTATGTACCCCAGTTCAAAATCAGCCACCTGTCATTTCTTAAGTTGTCTCATTTCCTTCAGGAGTATTCAGTGTGTTTTCCTCGCAGACTTTTGGGGTTGAAAATACTTTGGCTTCAGCACTTTGTTTGAGAGACATGGGATTTACAGATCCCCCTACTTCTCCACCATGTTGACCCCTCTGCCCCAGAAGGATTTATTTATAAATTGATGGACATCAAATTCTAGATCTTATTTTCTGATTAATGTTATTAGGATTAACCTCAGTACATACTTTTCATTTTAAGAAAAATTCCCTGTGATTTGAATCCTTTGAAAATGAATTGAAGAGGCAATCCGAATAAATATCACATTTCCTTACTGGGACTTCTCTCTCTCCATCTCTCTCCCTCTCTCTCTCTCTCTCTCTCTCTCTCTCTCTCTCTCTCTCTCTGACACACACACACACACACACACACACACACACACACACACACACACACTTCCCACAGACTGTCAGAATCTCTCTAAGGTGCCCGCCCAACTCCATGGCCAGTACAGAAATTTCACCAGTACTCAGGAATAGACATCCTCACTAAGGTCTGCCCAGAACAAAATGGAAGAAAACAGCCTCTGTCAGTCTCACTCTCCTGCCTGTTCAGTTTCCTCCCTCCTGTCAGGTCTCGCTGACCCCCACCCCACCTTGCTGTCAAAGCCCATTCTATAACTACCTGACAAACCTAGCTAGTGTTTGATTCTGCAGCAAAACGCAACAAAGTTTCAAAAGGTCTCAGCCCTCCCAGGCCAATGAGTCAGCAGGAAAACACCAGGCCAAGAATCACACTAGGAGAATTCTCATTCCAGCTGTACCACTTCCTGGCTGAAGATGCACAGTGAAGCTGTCTTCCAACAACAGTCTAGCTCCACATCTATAGGCTTCTAGCCCACCTGCATTGCTACCAGGCTCGGGGACACATCCAACAATTTTGTTTCTTGAGCCCCTTCTGGACTGTGTTTGCTTTGTTTAAAATGTCTACCTCTAGGATAAACTACATTTTGAGATACAAATATGCACAAATATGCAAATTCCCCAAGGGAAAAGACACGTCCAGGAGTCTGTTCTTGCAGTCATCCATGTTCCCAAAGCACTGATTTCTACCGTGTACATAATTAGAGAGAAGAAGCAGGCAGACACCTGCCCAATGACAATGAAAAAGCAACAGAAGGTGATGGAGAGCCCCCCTGATGTAGTAGCTGGAAGCCCAGAAGTCAAGAATTACCCACAACCACCACGGAGGCAGGGGTATACCTCGAGAACAGAGCCTGGCACACAGAGTCCCTCAGTAAGTTTTCGGTTTAGTGGTGAATAAAGCCACAGGTGGACCAATAAACAGACAAGCAAGCGAGCAAAGTCTGACAAGGGAAAATCCACCTGTTCTATGGTGGTATAGACAAAGTAGGTGCTTTTAGCAATGACAGTAAGAGGGTAAACATTATAGAACAGGCCAATTAGTGAAAACTGTGGGTGGAATGTTTTCTCCTAATTACAATGGGCAGCTTATCCATCCTCCATCTCTGAAGCATATGGTAAGTGGACACCACATGCTGGGGACAACAAGTTCTGGAGTAAAGGAGTGGAAGTAACAAGTCTCCACCTTTGCTAGCATGCCAGTTTCCATTTACAGACCCTCCATCTGGCCCCTGGCCCTTTCTTCCTCCCACCCACCCCGATTACTCCCACATATTATGTCCTTACTGCAATCTTGCAATCCTTGGTTTTGAACCATCCTTCTAATCTTTTTGTTGTTGTTTGTAAGATCTGTCATTTATCTACATAAAAACCTGGGAATTTTAAACAACTATACAGCTGCACGGCTCATGCTAGGTATTTAAACCTTGACATATTTTAGCTTTCTATTTTTCATTATTTAATATAGTTTTGAGAATTACCTTTTGCTACAATCACATAACTATTAACTTGGGTAACGGACATCCAAGTTTCCAGCTTATCTGTTTTTGTATCAGTGATTAAAATCAATCCCTATGTCATTGCCTTTGTAATTAACCATGGCTATGTTTTAGTTCTTTTATCACTGAAATACTAAATACTCTGTTGTCTTCTATGCCTTTTTTCAAGCCCAGTGATTAATCTTATGACAATTATTCTAAACTCTTGCTGTTATACTGCTTTTATCTATGTTGATCAATTCTTTAATGGTCACTTCTCCTGGAATTTCGTCTGAGGGGAATTCTTCCGTTTCATCATTGTGGATAGTTTTCTATTCCTTATGTGTTTTAACTTTGTTGTTGTTGTTGTTGTTGTTGTTGTTGTTGTTGTTTGGTTCTGTTTTGTTTTATGTGCTCTGCACCTGAGAGCACTGCTACATTAAAGTGGGCTCATCTCCTCTCCATGGCCTGGCCCTTCTGGGGGTGTGTTTTGGAAAGTGTTACTTGCTTTGCATTGCTATGACTTTCGTTGTTTGATTTCTCATCTCAGAGTGAGTTTTGAAAATTTTGAAAATCAAAACACTCAGAGGTGTGCTGTGATTTGCTCCTTGAAGTACCGAATGAAGTAATTGGAGGTTTGCACTACCTTGACAGGGGTTAAAACACCTTAAGTTGCCATGGATGGATGTTCTTCCCCTTCCCAACAATGGGGGTTTCTCCTGGTAGTGAGATCCTGGAGATGTGATGGCGCCAAAGCCCCAGCTCCACACAGATGGCTCCTCCGAAAGGCTCTGGGCAGCTGCACTTATGAAAGCCACTCATTTTCTGATTTCCCAGAGGTTACCTTGGGCAAAATTGTGGATTTTTTGAATTACCTGGCCCCATCAATTTCTTCTACCAGCCAGGTCTTTGATTGTAGGCAAATGATACCTCAGAGTTTGCTTTTCCAATTTGTAAAGGGCAAGTATACTGCCTATGTTCAGTATAGTTGTGAGATTATTGGTAATGCCTGTAAAACGTGTGGAAAAAATCCTGGCACATTACACTCAATAAACATTGTATTGTGTTTTGATTTCTTCATAGTTGTCACTACATCCATGCAAACTGTATCTCCAGGGTGGGATCTTTTGTAGGTCAAAATGTAAGCTACACCATAGAAGCTATCAACGAGGCAAACTCTTTTTCCTATTCTTGAGGAGGTGACCCTTCCCTTTCTTGTATATGAATATTAACTTTGGTGGTAGAGATTATTGAAGACTTGAATGTATATTGCAGTCCAGCACACCAGGAGATAGTTAAAAGTGCCCTATTTCAGGCACTCTGGATATACATATCGAGCACCTTAGGTGTCAGGTGCTATTAGGTTCAAGTACACAGTGATAATCAAACATGCACACTCCATATATTCAGGATGTTTCAAACCTTAGCTACAAAAGGTACATGTGTAATTACAACTTGTGGCAAGTGCTGTTAAATAAAAGACTAAATATTATGAGAAGGAATGACACAGGGGACAAAATGTCGATTAGAGGATTGGCCAACAAAGGTTTCTTGGGGAGAAAAGTCCTTTATTCAAACTTGGACCCTTAGCAAGAACAGTAAGGAAACTAGCAAACACAAAATGCATTCTAAGCGGCACCTACGTGGGTCTAGTTTGAGAAACCAGGAGAAGAGACGGTCCCAATCACCTAAAGAAAGGAGAATGAGGAAAGATGGCATTAGAGGGGTGCAAGGCAGGACTGCCAACGTCTGGTGGTCACGTTACAGATTCTGTGTGTCATTTTGAGTACAGTGGAGATTACAGGGTTGTTTTAAGCAGAGGAATGAACTGCTCAGATTCAGGATTTTTGGATTGCATTCCTGATGCAGTGAAAAGAATGGACTGGGATTTTGGTGGGAAGGGAAAGACAGCATGGGGCTAAGAACGAAAATGGAGAGTAGGCAGAAGGTGGTGAGAAAATAGCTGGCTTGGCATACGTTGGAGGTGGAGTTGAGAACCCCTGCTGCTGAATGGATCACAGGAAAGACGTTGAGGAGGAGACGACTGACAATGAGTCTCTTTCCCTCCTGAGCAACTGAAGACAATGTCCCATTAACAGAGAGACACAAGAGGGGTCTTAAGTTGGTCATGGATTTCAATTGCTTATTGATTAGGTATTAATTTACATACTTACAGAAGTTTGCTTAGAATTTTAACTTTTCGTTGTTTTGTGTCTACCAAATTGCTTTGTTATTACCATCTTGAGGTACTAACTGATGGTCTCCAATTCTTCGCTGTCAACAAGACCTTCTTACATAAGATTATGGAATTGATGGGTGATGTGGGTACCTCATCTTCTACCCAGTCTTGGTCATCGTCACAAATACTTAATGGCCACTGTTGTAGAAGAACCTCAAACTCCAACAGGGTTGTTCTCACTGTTCTTGGAATGCCTGCCCCTCCTTTTTCCCCACACATTTGCTTTTGTCTCCTTTGTCCTTCTCCTTTCTGCCTGCCAGCTAGAAATTTGGTCATCCTTTAAGGTTCTTTGTGCTATGCCTCTGAGATGCCTTTACTGATCAACTCAGCTCAGTGGACTTCTCCTGATACATGAAACTTGACCTTGAAGTCTTACTGTGCTTTGTATGGTGTTTGGGTTTTTTCTACCCTCAAATATTGTAAGTTTCTTGAAGGCAAAGATGAGATCTTCCATGCTTCCAGAAACTTTTATAAACACTCAAACATGGTCATACTTTAGAAATCATTCTTGGTGAAGTGGTGGAGTCAATGTCATATCAGGTGGGAGGGGAGTCTGCTGAAGGAATTTTCGGATTCAAGCGCAACCTTGAAACAACGTTTACATCACAAACTAAAGGCAATTACCTAACTTCACAAAAATAATAAGTTACTGCACATATCTTCACGTTTCACAAAAGAGTTATATCATGACCTCGGGTTTCTCCTACCTCTCAATGCATATTGGAGACTGAACTTGAAGAATGTGCTTTCAGAGTTTTGTGATACCTCAATATTAACTGTTGCAGTACTTTCTAGAGTCACATTGTTTGTTTTTGGCTTTCATTCTCTGACATATATTCATCAAGACAGATTCTGGGCATGAATCCAAAAAGCAGTTTCAGGAAACTAGAAAATTAAAGAGCACCAACTAAATTTTCAGTTGTAACAGTTACTACTAAGGAGATCTCATTTCATTCTGTCTTTATCTGGACCATGGAAAATTAACTCTTGCCTTTTCCAGTCTCAGTATTTATGGAGCTGGGATACCAAACTAGGTCATGTCTAGATATTTGATACCCTAATCTCCCACTCAAGTGTGCTGTATCATGGAACACATATTTGTCAAAAATGTCTAAAGACGTTTCTTTTGAGAATTTGGGGAAATTTCAACATATTATGGAAGCCATGCAGATTCTCTTAAAGCCTATAGGTAGTCTTTTTGTGTAAGAGCTTTATGAAAAAGAGGAAGAAGAAGAAGAAGAAGAAGAAGAAGAAGAAGAAGAAGAAGAAGAAGAAGAAGAAGAAGAAGAAGAAGAAGAAGAAGAAAGGGGAGGGGGAGGGGGGAGGGCGAGGGCGAGGGCGAGGGCGAGGAAAGTGATGTCAATATGGCCACAAAATAATTTTTACATTGCATTTTATTGTCCAGAAAGAGGAACCCATTGAGAATTCCTTAAACTGGATTCATCTCCTCCTTTTGTCTGGGGATTTCAACATCTACCCTAGTGGTTCTTACTCCAAGCTCAAATTAGAATGATCTGTGGAACTGACATCCAGACATCAGGGTGATTCTGATGTACAGCCAGGGTTTAAGGCTAAGGCAGCTAACTAAACATTAACGCGCTGTAGTAGATACGCTTCATGCTGAGCACAGTAAAAGGGAAATGTTCATAGCAGTCTTCCATATAATAAGTACAGTATGGAAACATACATTCCAAACGTAAATCAACAGTAGAAGGGATAAGCAAATTGTTAAATAATCATGTAAGAGAATACAATGTGGAAGTACCAATCCCTGAGTTACACCTATGCAAAACAGCATCGATGAGCGTTATAATGTTGAACGGAAGAAGCCAGATCTAAAGAAATGCATATTATTCCATTATATTTTTATAAAATTCAAACACGGACTAATTTAATCTCTGTTGCTCAAAGTCAGGATATTGATTACGTTGGGGAAGGGAGATGGAGCAGGATTGGGGAGTGATCGCAGGGAGAGAATTCATGGTGCTGGTAATGTTCTCCTTTTGGAGTTTCATGGAAGTTAGAGGCCTAAGGTTATACAATATAAAATTATGTATTTCCTTTACATTTTCAGTATGTCCTCAAACCTATATGCTGAACTAATTGCAGAAGTTCATCTGTATTAAAAGCAATAGAATCCTTTGAAATAAGCTCTTTGGCCAAAAAAATAGTAACAAATTTGACAGTGGGATGGATCATTATGCGTCATGATTTGCTAATAGTTCTTATTTTGTTTGTTTCTTTGCCTGTCTGTTTGTTGGCTTGCTTGCTTGTTTGTTCGTGTTTAATATGATGTGGTCCTGGAGCAGACCCACTGAAGATGATATTTTGAAGTTAATATATTAATTAGAGTAAGTGTATTGATGAATCTGTTCACTAAAGTCTTTACTAAAGCCAATAGCATATGGTGTAAAGCCAATTATATGATTTTCAAACAAATGTAATTTCTTATAAACTCAGTTTTTATGGACTCCTGTGTGGCTCAATTAGTCAAGCATCTGACTTCAGGTCAGGTCATGATCTCATAGTCTGTTAGTTTGAGCCCGGAATCTGATTTGGATTTTGGATTTTCTCTCTCTCTCCCTCTCTCTCCCTCTCTCTCTCTCTGGCCCGGTTTTTACTCTTTCTCTCTCTCTTAAAAATAGATCAACATTTAAAAAATTAAAACAATGAAAAAAATAATAATGTTGATTTTGAGACAGAGAGAGCACAAACAGAGAAGGGGCAACAGAGGGGACAGATGATCCAAAGTGAGTTTTATGCTGATAGCACTGAGTCTGGTGTGGTGCTTGTATTCACAAATTGTGATTTCATGACCTGAGCAGAGGTTGGACACTCAGCTGACTCAGCTACCCAGGTATCCCTAGACTCCCATTTTAATCTAGACCTTAGCAACGTTAACACTGGACTATTTGAAACTATCCTTGATATGTTGAATGTACCTAATAAATGTATGAAATTGAAACACTTTATTTATTTAAATGATACTAGACTGAATCATTTATTTGAAATGTTATTTTATGACTATGGTACTCTTAAAGTTTATTGCAGAAAAGCTAGAAAATTTAAAATAAAAAAGAAAGAAAAATGGTCATAAGTCAAACACCTGGAGATAAGCATATCTAAACACCGTTTTTATGTTTATGTATTTTTGGCAGAGAGAGAGAATGAGAGAGAGATGAGCAAGAGTGAGGGATGGGAGGAGAGGGAGAGATAGAATCTAAGCAGGCTCCACGCTGTCAGTGCAGAGCCTAATATGCAGCTTGGTCCCACACACTGTGGAATCATAACTGAGCTGGAATCTAGTGCCAGATGCTTAACCGACTGAGCCATTCAGGTGCCCCTGGAGGTAAGCACCTCTAACACTGTGGTATAATCGCCACGGAAGAGGTATATGTACATGCATTAACCAAAATTAGCTATGTAGCTGTGAATCCCATTTCTGGTCATCTAGTGATACGAGCATTTCGCTAGGTCATGAATATTCTGCAGGGCTATGAATTTTAAAGGCCACATAGCATGCCATAACCTATTTAAACACTGCTATTGATCATTGAGGGTGTTCCATTTTCTTGCTTCAATTAGTTGCTACAAGTAGAATTAGCTTTTCATGGTCTAGACACAGTTTAGTAAATGTCCATTAAAAAATAAAAAGAACTGCAGCCGGTAATGTGAGGCGGAGGAACAGGTATGACCAGATGTGGCTTCACCTTGTCTATTGCTGGCAGTGTTTACATCCTTCTCTCCCTCATCCTCTTTTTCTCCTCCTTGACCCACAACCTCACCTCTTTATTGCTCCTTCTTCTCATCCTCCTTTCTCTGTCTATACTGGCCTCCTTGCTTCCCATCAGTACACACGTTCACACTCCTCCGTTGGGGAATTCATGGGTCCTTCTCCCTAGATCACCTCCTGTCAGCAGGTAGTTCTCTCATTTGCTTGAGGTATTTATTGAACTGACACCTTTTTCAGCAAGATCCTCTGTGTCTAGTATTTCACCCTGTCTAGTATTTCACACCCCCTCCCCCAATTCTTCTATCCTCTCCAAGATGTATTTCCTTTTTTTCCCCATTCATTATTCTCTACCATAGTTTCTATTTCCATTATCTTTGTCAGTCCCCCCACTGGACTATTAAGCACCAAGATCACAGTGATCCTTGCTCCTTTTGTTCACTAGTGGATCCTCAGGGCGTAGACTGTGTTGTCTCACTCTAAATGCTCCAAAAGTTTTTATTGAATGATTCAATGAATCAACATCACTCCTTCTTTCTTATGAAAGTTTTATAATTTTGTACTTTACACTTACATCTATGATCCATTTGAGTGAATTTTTATATAAGTTATGAATTTAGGTCAAGGCTTCTCTTAATTAATTAAACAATGAACCGATTAATTAAACAATTAATCACTTAGTTCATTGATTACTATTGCATACGAACACTTAATTGTCCCAGTAACACTTGATGAAAGACTATATCCCTTTGTCTGTTAGGTTGGTTATATGTCATTATCAGAAGTTGGGTGAGGATGCCTGTGTATGGGGTCAGTTTCTGGATTCTCCGTTCTATCTTGTGACCTGTGTCTCCATCTTTCTTCAATATCACACTGCCTTGATTACGGGAGGTTTATATTGAGTCTTAAAATTGTGCAACATGAGTTCTCCAACTTGGTTATTTTTCAGAGCTGTTTGGCTGTTCTAGTTCCTTTGTCTTTTCACACACATTTTAGAATCAGCTTGCTGATATCCACAAAACAATCCTGGGATTTCGACTGGGATTATGTTGAATCTCTAGATCAAGTTGATAATTGACATCTTACTAGCGAGGCTTCCATGGGTAGATATGGCATATCTCTCCATTTATTTATATCTTCCTTGATTGATCCAATGAGCCTTCTGTGGCTTTTAGCATACAGATCCTGTGCATGGTTGTTAGATTTAAATGTAAGTATTTCAATGTTTGGTGTGATAATAAATGGTTCTTCAAAAGCATTTCCTATTCTAATTGTTCATGGCTTATGTATAAAAATACAACTGAAATGTATATATTGAGCGTGTATTCTGGGGCTTATTTAATTATCTTTGAGTTCTAGAAAACTGACGTATACCCCTTAGAATTTGTTTCATGTTGATAACCCCATGATTTAAGAGTCGCGGCAGTTTTCAGGGCACCTTGATGACTCCATCAGTTGACTACCAGACTGCTGGGTTCAGCAGCTCAAGTCATGGTCCCATGGTCAGGGGATTGAGCCCCGTGTGGGACTCTGTGCTAAGCATGGAGCCTGCTTAAGCTTCTCTCTCTGTCTTTCTCTCTGTCTCTTTCTCTCCCTGTCTCTGCTCATTCTCTCTTTCCAAAATACAAATTGAAAAATAAATAAATAAAAGAATCGAGATAGTTTTTATTTTTACTTTTTCCAATCTGAAGGCCTTTTCTATGCCTTTTTGTGAACATGCCACGCTTGTAATCAGGGGAGGTACTGGTGTTTATGTCGATTTGTACACAGAACTGGCAGATTCCTTGCTTGTATTGTCTCCTTCCTTGGATTTCTCCCAAACTTTCCCCAATCAAAATAGGATTCAGAGGGACCCTATTCTAGTTTCGGTTCAAGATGGCTGTGTAGGAAGGCCTTGAACTCAACTCCTCCAAGGTGAAAGAAGATTCCAACTACCTCCAGATTGACCTTAAACTTTCCAATTGATTAACTTTTTCTTTCCAGCTTCTCTCCTTCTTTATGATTCTTTATTTTTGAGACAGAGGGAGACAGAGCGCAAGGGGGGGACGGGCAGGGATAGCAGGGGACATAGAATCTGAAACAGGCTCCAGGCTCTGAGCTGTCAGCACAGAGCCCAATGCAGGGCATGAACCCATGAACCATGATATCATGACTTGAACTGAAATAGGATGCGTAATTAGCCAAGCCACCCAGGCGCCCCCTCCCCACCCTCAGCTTATCTCTTAATTCAGGATCCTGAAAGCAAAGTATCACTTAATGGGAACTGAATCTACCGCTCTAGCAATAAGGACTGCCTGAGCCAATAAGACTCCACCCTCAAGCCCAAGACAATGACCAACCTGACCTTAGTGACCACCTGTGTATACCTACCTCTTTTTGTCCCACATTTTCCTTCCATAAACCTGGAAGTATTTTCATCACGTTAGAGAGAGTCTTTGATGTGAGTCTGCTGCATTTCTTGTGTCAGCTTCTGAATAAATTTCCCATTTGTTTCACCTCCACTAGTTCCTTTGAATTGCGATCTTGTCAGTAATGGGTAGCCAAACCTCACCTTTTTTGGGTCCCCTGGAGCTAGGTGCTCTTGTTCCTGAACTCCCTGACTACGTTTCTGTTGAACCAGCCAGAAGGTGTACTTCCAGTTTGTCCAGCTCCCTAGGGATTGCACCCATTGATATAACAATTCCTCCTGAGGAGCTGAGGATTGACTGCACAGATTGTGCCTAACAAAACATAGAAAATTGAAAGACAGACAAGAAAGAAAACAGCAAGACAGAGAGACAGTAACAAAGGGAACACTCACCCGTAACGTTGCCAAGGACAGTTGGGGAAGGACAGGAACAGACTACTCTGTCTTTGGGCAGAACAAAGAAAGAAAGAAAAAAAAAACACAACACTGCAGTTTGAAAAGAGCAACTGTCATAATAAAGAGAGCATTAGAACTCTGTCAACGACAGAGGAGCCACAGGAGTTCTCTCTGGGTCATAGAGACGGGAGAATGGCAGGGTTACATTTTACATCCACATTTTTTAATGTTTACTTCTTTTTGAGAAGCAGAGAATACAAGCAGAGCAGGGGCAGAAAGAGAGGGACAGAAGATTCAGGAAAGGCTGTACACTGACAGCATCAAGCCCAATGTGGTTCTCAAATTCATGTACTGTGAAATCATGACCTGAGCTGAAGTCATATACTCCATCCACTGAGCCACCCAGCTGTCCACATTCTCCATCCACCTTAAAAGCATAGACCACAGCAGGGTCCAGTTGCTGTAGCTGGCCTGCTGCCTCAGTAAGTTCCAGGCACACAATACACACCAGCCCCAATTGCACTGGACACACACAAACCCATGACATGCTTTCCCCCCTTAAACAATACACTTTAAAGAGGAACTAGCATATAAAAAGAGCCATTCCTGGACTGTAACCCACCTCAGCTCCCACGGCCCCTTCAGGGCACCCTCTCAGTGGAAAGTCCTGGTACACCCTAGTTTATATCCACTTCAGCTTCAACTATATTGGCAAGGTATCCTCTGCATGTACAGCCCCCAGTGCCTTCAGCTTGTACCCACTTTAGCTTCACCTATCTTGCCCAGGAACCGTCTGCATAGAGAGATCAAGGACAACCTGACCCCCAGACTGCTTACGTTCTAGCCACCCTGTACAGGGCACCTATACACAGCACCCCAGCATGCCTCACCTTGCAATCATTTCAGCTTCAGCTGTCCTGCCAGGGTACCCTCAACACACAGAATCCTGGGACACCCCAGTCTGCATTTACTTCAGCTTTAACTATCCTGACAGGGCACCTGCTATGTAGAAAGCCCCAGGATCCCCAGTCCATGCAAGCCATGGCTTCAGCCAGCCAGCCAATGTCACCAACTAGCACACAGAGTCTACCTAGGGGGACAATCATATATAAGACAATTCCTTCAAGTGTAGGAGGAGTAGCTGCTCTGCCTCATCTATAGAAACAAATGCAGAAAGGTAAGCAAAATGGAGAGACAGGGAAATATGCTCCAAAAGAAAGAACAATAAAAAACCCAGAAAAGAGCTGAAACAGAGGTAAGCATTGTGCCTCAATTAAATAAAGAATATAAATTAATGATGGTCAAGATGCTTGCCGGGCTGCAGAGAAAAGGGAAGAAATAAGTGAGACCCTTAATTAAGAGATAGCAAACACACACAAAATCAGAGTTCAAGAAGATAATAGCTGAAAAGTAAAAAAAAAAAAACAAAAAAAACACTAGAGGGAATCACCTGTAGAAGATGGCATGTGGAAGGACATATCAGTGATATGGAAGACAGATAAGGGAAAGCACCCCAAATAAACAGCAGTTGTTCTGTAAGGCCCGATAACTTATTATTCCACATTTAGAAGAGCAAAGGTAGAAATGGTGAACTTTACATGTGTTACTATGGCTATCACGTAATATTATTTGATATCCACGAATTTTAAGCAAATATACAACTTTAGGAAAACAACTTTAGGTTTGCAAGTTTCCCTTTTACTCTTAAAAAATATTTTGTGCCTGAAATTTTTAGTTTCCCCGAAATGAGCTGCTGATACTGGCCATAGATAAAACCATGAAAATCCAATGTATATCCAGTCACTGCCCTGTGAAATCAAGTAAAAAACAGAAGATTGTTTTATGTTTCCTGTCTTAAATTATTTATTGTTAAAAGGGTTTTCTGTTTTGGGGAGCCTGGGTGGCTCAGTGGTTGAGTGTCCGACTTTGGCTCAGGTCATGATCATATGGTCTGTGAATTCGAGCCCCACGTCAGGCTCTGTGTTGACAGCTCAGAGCATGAAGCCTACCTCAGATTCCTCTCTCTCTCTCTCTCTCTCTCTCTCTCTCTCTCTCTCTCTCTCTCTCTCTCTCTCTCTCTCTGCCCCTTCCCTGCTCATGCTGTGTCTCTGTCTCTCTGTGCAAAATGAATAAACAATAAAAACATTTTAAGAGAGTTTTATGCTTATTTATTTTTGAAATATAGAAAGATAGAAAGAGGGAGAGAGAGAGTAAGAGAGCACAAGGTCGGATGGTGCAGAGAGACATGGATACACAGAACCCAAGCAAGATTCAAACCCTGAGCTGCAACGCAGACCCTGATGCTGATCTAGAACTCATGAACCATAAGATCATAACCTGAGCTGAAGTTAGATGCTTAACTGACCCAGCCAAACTTGCACCTAGTTTCTTTCTTTCTTTTTTAAATGTTTATTTATTTATTTATTTATTTATTTTTAAAATTAATTTTTGGTGTGTGTGTGTGTGCGTGTGCGTGTGTGTCTCCATCTGTGTGTGTGTGTGTGTGTGTGTGTGTGTGTGTGTGTGTGTGTGTGTGTGTGAGAGAGAGAGAGAGAGAGAGAGCGAGAGAGAGAGAGAGAGAGAGAGAGAGAGAGAGAGAGGGGGAGAGAGATTGCGGGAGACAGGGAGAGAGAAAGAGAGAGAGACAGTGGAGCGAGACAGAATGAATGGGGGAAGGGCAGAAGAGCAGGAAATACATAATCTAAAGTAAGGTCCAGACTTTGACCTGTCAGCAAGGGTCAGATATGGGGCTTGAACTCATGGACCATGAGATCATGATTTGAGCTGAAGATGAAAGCTTAACCATCCAGGAAGCATCCTCAAATAAGTGTATTTATCTATCTGCTTTCAAACAAGCCAAATTAACAGAGAGATGGCAATCTAATCTTCACACATATGTGTGATGAATAAATTTGTCCATCAGAATGTTTTGAACTAATCACCACCGTATCAAAGTTAGAATGGATTTTTACAGTATCCGGTTTACTTTCTTAAAATGTTCTCACTTTGCCCTTGTTTAGCTCTCAATCAATAAAAGTAAATAGATTATTTTCTCATCTGATCAATTATCTTTATAGCAACCCTCCACTAGATTCTTCCTATGGAACCATTATTTTGTCCTGCGACCTTTTTTTTTTTTTTTTTTTTTTTTTTTTTTTTTTTTTGCCATCTGGCCTTATTTGAGTTTTTCTCTACATTTCTAGCATTGGCAAAACTGAGTATCTTGTCTTTGATGCCATGCTTCCAACCATGCTGATGAAATCTTTCACATCATATTACCTCAAGTTCATGGAGATTAGACAAGTTTCATGGCTCCTCCAAGGTTTGTTTGTGGTTTTGAATGGTACAGTACTGGGGAGAATTAGATTGGTCTTACAAAATTTGTTTCCCCAAAGCTGCACTAGCACATACTGATAGTACATATTAGAGTCAAAGTCCATATAAATTGGTTACTGAGTGTTACTTAATGTGAAGTTTACATACAAGCCAGAAAAAACAAAAAACAAAAAACAAAAAACTCTGGTATTGGGCTCGTGGGTGGCTCAGTTGGTTAGGCCTCCAACTTTTGATTTTGGATCAGGTCATGAGATCATGGTTTCATGAGTTCAAGACCTGCATCAGGCTCTGTGCTCACAGCATAGCGCCTGCTTGGGATTCTCTCTTTCTCTTCCCTCTCTGCCTTTTCCACACACACGCTGTCTGTGTCTCTCTAAAAGGAAATAAAAGTCTTCTAAAAAAAAACAAAACTTCTGGTCTCATTAATTTATAAGTGACAGGGAAATTGTCAAATGTTGTTTTACAGAGAAAACACAATTCCAGTATACTCTTTATACCGTGCTTAAAACTGTTTATTTTGAATTAATTATTGAATACAAAGTGTTCCTTGCTCTTGAATAAAATCAGTGTGCTGTCTTAGAAGGATACTGCGTGAACGCTACAAAAGAGGCAGGGAGTGAAGACCAATGCAAGCTTGAAACAAATGATGAACGTGGGTAACACCACTGATGTGACTGGCCATATAATTTTATTTATGTTTGCTTGATTTGGGTGTTCTGATTCTTAGTTATTAGGCAATAATAGAGACACTCCTACTGAAATGAGCCCAGCTGGAAATAATGAATCACCCCAACTCACCTGTCACACGTTGGTAGCCATCTGTGCATCTGGCAATCTGTGGAAAATCCATATCTGCTAATTGAATGAGAAACACGTAATTTAAATCCTTTATCTTACATCGGACCACCATCTCCCTATTCCTGCCTTGGTACCTGCAAGAAGATTCTCTTTCATCTTCCCCTGGAGCATCGTCTACCAAATCTTGCTGGGAATATTTATCTTTCCATCTCCCTGGGAGCCGGATCTCCATCCTCCTGCCTAGGAAGGACACCTTGGGACATCCTTCCAGAAAGCATCTTCTCCAGCATTTTGCCTAGGAATGCAACTCCCTAATCCTTCCTGGAATAGTGGTCCCCTACATCTTTCCTGGGACCTAAATTTCTGTCATCCTGCCTGGGAGTGCCAACTCCATCATTCAGAGAGGAAGCAAGGCCTCCCTCATTCTGCTCTCAACCACTGTTTCTCTCATTCTGCCTGGTAGCACAGTATCCATCACTCACGTTGAATGGCCTTGAAGGCCATTTCCACCATTTTTCCTGGGAGCAGCATTTTGGTTGTCATGTTTGCTGGCACTGTCTACGTCATCATCCTGGGAGCACTGTATCCTTCATCCTGCATGAATGTGAGGTATCCCTGATCCTCCTGGGTGGACAGTCTCCTTCATTCTGCTTTCCAGTGTGATCTCTGTTATACTTCCTGGGAGTACAACCTATGATATCTTCTATAGGGGATGAAGTCTGGCATACAGCCTGGTAGCCTGATTTCTTTCATCCTAATTGGGAGCTTCCTGTCCCTAGTCTTTTTTTTTTTTTTTTTTTTTTTTTTTTTTGAATGCGATTTTTGTTGTTTTACCTTGGGGTGCCATCTCTGTCACCATGCCTGCTGCTATGATCTCTGTCTTTCATGTTGGAAGCGCCATGTACATCATAATGGTGGCGCGCATGGTATCTTCAACCTGCCTGAGATCACGTTATCCACCATTGCCTGGGGATATGAACTACCTCATCCTGCCTGAAATCACCATGTTGTCATCCTGTGTAGGAGTGCAAAATCTCTTATCCTGTGTGGCGGTGCATTCTCCAACATTCTTTCTGTGAGCTCATCCTTATTATCCTGCCTGAGAGCATGAAATCATTCATCGTACCTAAAAGTGCCTTGCCCTTCATTATACTTTGCAGTGTGATTTGCTTCAATTTTCCTGGGAGCACCATCTACCTTAGCCAGCCTCTGATCATGATCCACATCATTCTCCCCTGCATTGCTGTCTCTGCTGTACTGCCTCTGAGTGCTGTACCCTTCCTTCATCCTATCTGGGAGCACAATCTCCTTAAACCTGCCTGGGAAGTCAGTCGCTGACATCCTGCCTGGGAGTGCCTTCTACGTCATATTTGCTGGTATCATGTTCCCCATCATCACGGCTTGGGATACAGTCTCCATCATCTTTCCATGGAGCACCATGTCTATACTCTGGTCTGGCAGCACAATATCTGACATCCTGCCTGCCTAGGAGTCCTGTATCCAACCTCCTGCCTTGAAGGGTCCTCTCCTTCATGATGTCTGGGAATGCAATCCCATAATCCTTCTTACAAGCACGATCTCTGTAATTCTGTCTGAAGGAATACCTCCAATTTATTATCTTGGAGAGCATTCTTGGTCGTCCTGAATGGGATCATTGTCTCCTTTATCCTTTTGGGAACAGATCTCCATCATCTTGCCTTGGAGCTCCCTCTTTCTAATCGTACCTAGTAGCATGTTCTCCTAATTCCCACCCTGGAGCACAGTCCACAATTCCTACCTGAAAGTGCCATCTCCTTAATACTGACCGAGAGCAAGAAACCATCGTTATGCCTAGAAAGGCTGCCTCTGTCATCCTGCCAGGGAACACAGTCTCCACCAGCGTGCCTAGGAGCAGTTCTACCTCATTCTGCTTGAGATAGCAATGCCAGTCATAATTAAGAGCTCCAAATGCATCATCCTATCTGAAAGCAAGTTCTGAGACATACTGTCTGGAACACAATCCTTATCATCCTGCACAGGAGCTCCATTTCAGTCGTCCTACCTGGTAACACAATACCTTTCATCTTGCCTCAAAGCGCCTTATGGTCGTTTACACTGCTAGAGCAATCATCCTCATACTGCCTGGGAGATCTGCCTCCATCATCCTGTCTGGGTGCCAGGGAGAAGGATGTGTTTCATCCTGACCTGGAGTTCTGTCTATGTTTCCTGCCTGGGAGTTCTTTTGTCATCCTTCCTTGGAGGTTTATCCCCACATCTTGCCTAGGAAGGTCATCTCTGACATCCTGCCAGGGAGCATCTTCTCCAGCATCTTGCCTGGGAGCACATCTGTCTCATTCTGCCTTGGTTGAATTTAGGATAATCTCTTTCTTCTTGCCCTGGGACATTTTCTTACAGCCCAGCCTGGAGCACGTATCCCTCACCCTTCCTGGGAGTGTGATCTCCATCATCTTGCCTCAGAATGCCAACTCTGTCATCCTTCCAGCGAACATTTCTGCCAACATCTTCCCTGGGAGCCTGTCTCCCTCATCGTGCCTGGAAGAAGAGTCGCCTCCATCTTTCCTGGGACCTCCAACTCTGTCATCCTGTCCAGGAGCGCCAAATATGTCATGCTGGCAGGAAGCTGAATCTCATTTGGAGCACCGTTTCTTTCATCTTGCCTTGTAGTGCAATATACTCATCCTGCTTGGAAGTCCTTATATGCCTTTTTGCCTGACAGCACCATATCCATCAATCTTCCTGGATGTGTGGCCACGAGTGAGGGTAGTCACCTTCATCCTGTTTTTCGGCATGCTCTCTGTCTCCCTTCCTGGGAGCAAAATGTACATCATCCTATTTATAGGATCATCTCCAACTTCCAGTCTGGGAGCCTCTTTTCAGTCATCCTACCTGAGAGCATGATTTCCTTTATCGTATTTTGGAGTGCCCTCTCCATCGTCTTTTTTTTTTTTTTTTTGGCGGGGGAGAGGCACATGATTTGTTTTGTTTTACCTGGGAGTGCCATCTCCACTAGCCTGCATGGGGCACGATCTCCATCCTTCAGGGTGGAAATGCCATTCTGTCATTGTGACAGGGTGTTTGGTCTCTGCATCCTGCCAGGGAACAGGATATCCACCAACAACTTGGGACACAAACTCCACCATCCTTCCTGAAAGCGCCCTTTTGCTACATGCATAGTAGAGCAATATCCCTTATCCTGTGTAGGAGCACCTTGTCCATCATCCTTTTTGTGAGTGTCATCCCCATAATCCTGCCTAGAGAAGCATATCCTTCATCCTACCTGAGAGAGCAGTGTCCTCATGATCCTGAGAGTGTGATTTCCTTCCACCTGCCTGGGAGTGCCTTCTACCTTTTCCTGCCTCAGAGCCCAATCTCTGTCATGCTCCCTTGGTGCACCATGTCCTTTATCTTGCCTGGTCATATGATCTCCTTCAACCTGCCTTGGTCTCAGTCATCAACATCCTGCCTAGGAGCACCTTTTAAGTCATCCTTCCTCGTATGCTGTTCCCTGTCATCCTGCCTCAGAACGCCATCTCCATCTGTTGCCAGGGATCACCGGTTGCCCCATCACCTTCCCCTGTCTTGGACTCAGTCTCTGACATCCTGTGTGGGAGCACCTTCTACATCATCCCTCCTAGTATCCTTTTCTCCATCATGCTGCCGTGGAATGCCATCTCCATCATCCTGCCATTAAGTCTGTATGCGTCCTACTGCCTTGGGAGCAGTATGCCTGTCATCCTGTCTTCCTAAAAGTGCTGAGTACGTCCTCCTTCTGGGAAAGGCCATATCCTTTATCATGCCATGGAAATCAATGTCCCTCTCATGATTGGAAGCATGTGTTCTGTCATTGTGGCCTGAGGAAGATCTCTGACATAGTTCTGGGAGAGTGATCTCAGTCTTTTTGCCTGTGAGAATATCATCTCTGTTCTCCTTTTGGAAATCTAATTCACGTCATTTTGTCTGGGAACATCATCATGGTCATCCTTTATGGGAGTATAAACTCCCAATCCGCACCATGCAGCACAGTCCAGTTCCTGCCGGAGAGTCACTTCTGTGTCATAGTGACTGGGAGTGATAAACCCTTGTCCTGCCTTGAAAGGCTGTATATGGCATCCGCTCAGGAAGCACTATCTCTGTCATCTCGCCTAGGAGAATTTCCCCCTCATCTTGCCTGTTATAGTGATTGTCTTTCACATGCCTGGGGACTCCAAGTCCATCATCCCGCCTAGAAGCATGTTCTCTGACATGCTTCCTGGAACATGGTCTCTTTCATCCTTCCTGGGATCACTGTTTCAGTAATTCTCCCTGGTAGCACAATATCACTCAGCCTGTCTTGTAACAAACACCTTATGGTCTCTTACCCTGGTAGAGTAATCGTCGTTGTCCTGCCTGTGAGCAATGTTACCATCACCCTGCCTAGGACGACCACCTCTGTCATCCTGCCAGAGATCATCTTCTCTACCACCTTGCCTGGGAGCACATCTCTCTCATCCTGCCTGGACGTGTGATCCCCTTCTTCTTGCCTGGCACCCCCATCTCTGTCATCAGGTCTGGTAGCACCAACTCTGTCATCCTGGTAGGAAACACAACCTATCTCTTTCTTCCTTGGAGCGGTGTTTCTCTCATCATGCCTGGGAGTGCATTATCCCTTATCCTGGCTTGGATAAGGGATATTTTCTGTCCTTTTGTCTGGGAGCTCCATTACCATCATCCTCACTGGGAGCACCTTCTTTGTCATCCTTCTGGGGGTGACAAATCCATCATCCTCCCTGTGTGTGTGGTCCCTCTGCTCCTCCTGGGAGGGCAGTCTCCACCATCCTGCTTTACAGCGTGTTCTCTGTCACTTTGCCTTGGAGCACGATGTACGTTATCCTGTTTACAGGAAGATCTCTGACATCCAGTCTGGGAGTGTTATTTTGATCATAATACCTCGAAGTGAGACTTCCTTAATCCTACATGGGAGCGTCTCCTCCATAAGTCTTTTGGGAATGTGATATGTGTTGTTGTATCTTGCAGTTCCATCCCCATCACCCTGGATTTGGACACCATCTCCGCCTGACAGGTTGGAAGTGCCATCTCCATCATCCTGGCAAGGTGCCAGGTATCCGCATTCTGCCAGGGAACATGATATCCAACGTTGCCTGGGGACAATAACTCCATCATCCTGCCCAGGAACACAATTTTGTCATCCTTCCTTAGAGCTCACTATCCCTTTTCCTGTGTTGGAGCGCTTTCTTCATCATCCTGGCTGGCAGCACAATTTCATTCACTCTACTTCAGGGTGCTGTGTCTTCCATCATGCTTGGCTGGATGATTTCCTTAGAGCTGCTTGGAGGGCAGTCTACCATATCCTGCCTTGGAGCAGGCTCTTCATCATGCTCTCTTGGTCTGCTGTGTCTGTTGCGCTTCCTGGGAGCACAGTATGCTTCAGCCTACCTCCGAGCAAAACCTCCGTCAACCTTCCTGGGAACCAAGCATCCGATGTCCTGCCTCGGGGTGCATTTCACCTCACCTTTACTGCTATCGTGTTCCCCACCACACTGACTTTGAACACTGCCCCATCATCTTGCCATGGACCAGGATCTCCATCCTCCTCCTCCCTGGGAGCATTATCTCCTTCAACATGACTGGGCCACCTTCTCTTTCATCATACCTGGGAGATTTGTGTCATTTACCTTGCCGAGGAGTGCAATCCTCATCCTCCTTTGGAGCACAGAATCCATCATTCCTGGGAGCATGATCTCCTTCAATTGGCTTGGGAACCCAGTCTCTGATCTCCTGCCTGCCTGGGCGTGCCCCCTACATCATTCTCCTGATATCATATTTGCCATCACCCTGCCTTGGAACACCATCTCCATCATTTTGGCACGGAGCGCCATCTCGGTACACCTGCCTGGCCGTACTGTATCTGTCATCACGCCTGCCTGGGAGTGCTTTGTATGTCCTCCTGCCTGGAGGCTTGATGTTACTCATCCTGCTGTAAGTACTGCCTCGGTCCTCCTGACTGGAAGACGCATCTCCTTCAGGATGCCTGAGAACACAGTCTCTCTCATCACGTCCAGTAGCACAGTCTCTGCTGTTCTGACGAAAGGAAGATCTCTGACAAATGCCTGAGAGAGCCATCTCAGTCTTCCTTCCTGGGATAGTCATGTCCATTCTACTTTAGGGAAGGTGATTTCCAATATCTTGACTGGGAGTGCCCTCTTTTCATGCCCTCTTTTCGCAACATGAATTCCTAGTTTCCTTTCTGGAGTGCAGTCGATGCTTCTTACCTGAGAGGACTTCCTCCCTCATACTGACTGGGGTCAAGAAACCATCACACTGCCTAGAAAGGCTGTGTTGTTATCCTGCCAGCAAGCACTATCTTTGTCATCCTGCTAGGAGGGCTTCTACCTCCTCCTGCCTCGGGGAACGATGGCCTTCTTCATGCTTTGGAGCACCAGCTGCATCATCCTGCCTGGAAACAAGTTCTCAAGCATACTGCCTGGAACATGATGTAAGCGACACTGCCTTGGAAACGCCATTTCAGCCATCCTACCTACCTGGTAGTGAAATATCCCTCATTTTCCTCAGAGCACCTTACAGTCATTCAAGCTGTTAGAACAATCATCCTCATCCTGCCTGGGAGCACCATCTCCTACACCCTACTTCAGTGCCTGGGAGATTGCTCTTTTAATCCTGCCTTTGAGTGCCATCTACGAATCCTACCTGGAAGTGCGTATCTGTAATTCCTCCTAGTAGTGAAATCTCCATATCATGTCACAGAGAGCCATGTCCGTTATCCTTCCAGGGAGCATCTTTTCCAACATCTTCCCTAGGAGCGTGTATCCCTCATCCTGCCTTGAGTGGATAACTCCACTTTATCTTGCCTGTGACTGCCATCTTAATCACCCTACCTGGCAGCACCATATCTGTCATCCTGGCAGGAGGCACCATCCCCCTTCTTTTCCTTGGAGAAAATCTTCTCTTATCCTGCCTTTTAGCACAATACCCCTCATCCTGCCTTGGAGGGTATTTTCTGTCATTTTGCCTGGGAATGCGGCATCCTTCATCTTGCATGAGTATGTGATCTTGATCTTCCTGCCTTGCAGACTCCTTCTTCCTGCCACGCTGTGTGGGCTCTATCACCCTTCCTGGAAGCATGATCTACATCAGTCCGTTGAGACGATTTTTGACATCCGGCCTGGGAGTGTGACTTCAGGCAATCCTATCTGAGAGCGTCATGTACTTCATCCTACCTGGGAGCATCCTGACCCACCATTATTTTGGGGAGTGCAATTTCTGTTGTTTTACCTTGGAGGGACTTTTCCTTCATCTTTCCTGGTGACACGATCTCCATCTCTCAGGTTGGAGGAGTCATTTCTGTCATCGTGGTGGGGAGCATGGTATCTGAATCCTGTTCAGGACCATGATATCCACCATTTCCTGGGGTCACAACCTCTGCCACCCGACCTCCAAGTGTCGTTTTTTGGCATCCTGCCTAGGAGCGCAATATCCCTTATCCTCTGTGGGAATGCCTTTACCGTCCTGTATCCTGCATGTGCAGTCTCTGTTACCCTGCCTGGGAGCATATCATTCATCCTACTTGAAAGCGCTGTGTCCTTCATTTTGCCTGGGTGGGTGATTTCCTCCTACCTGCCTGGGAGTGCCATCTAACTTAGTTTGTCAGAGTGTGAACCTATCGTGTTCCCTTAGTGTGCCATGTCTGTCCTGTTGTCTGGGAACACCACGTACCTCCTCCTGTCTAAGAATATGATTTCCTTCAACCAGCCTGGGAATTCTGCTTTTGACATTCTGGCTGTGAGAGCCTTCTATGTCATCCTTCCTGTTATCATAGTCCCTGTAATTCTATCTTGGAACGACTTCTCCATGAACATGCCATGGAGGACCATCTCAGTAACCCGACCTGGAAGCACTATATCTGTCATCCTGTATGCCTAGAAATCATTTGTACGTCATCCTTCCTCCATGGGTGATCTCTCATCCTCCTTCAAAGTGCCCTCTCCTTCTGCCTGCCTGGATTGGTGATCTCCTTCATCGTGCCTGGGATTGCAACCTCCCTCATCATGCCTGGGAGCACAATCTTGTCATTCTGCCTCAGGGAAGATTTCCAACGTAGTTCCTGGGCATGGATCTCAGTGTCCCTGTAGGGAAAGTCATTTCTCTTATCCTTTTGGGAAATTGACTTCCATTATTTTGCCTGGTAGTGCCCTCTTTGTCATCCCATCTGGGAGCAGAATCTCCTACTTCCTGTTGTGTAACACACTATGATTCCTGCCTGAAAGTCCCTACTCCATCATACTTACTGGGAGTGCAAAACCATCTCCATACCTAGAAACACTGTCTCTGTCCTCTTTACGGGGGCACCAATCCATGTCTTCTTGCCTGGGAGCATTCTCCTTCTTCCTGCCTGGGAGAAATATGACCAGTCATCATGCTTAGGAGCACCAACAATCATCGTGCCTGGTAGTAATTCTCCGATGTACTGTATGTAACACAATCTCCATCAACCTTCCTGGGAGTGCTGTTGTGGCCACCCTACCTGGTAGCATAAAATCCCTAATCATGCCTCAGAGTGCCTTATGGTCATTGATCCTGGTAGAGCAATCACCCTCATCCTGCCTGGGAACACCATCAGCCTCTTCTTGCCTCTGTACCTGGGACAATGATCTCTTTCATCCTGCCATGGAGAGTCATCTACGAATCCTGCATGGGGGTGCTTATTCGTCCTTCCAGAAAATGCAGTCTCCACCATCCTGCCTCAGATTGCCGTCTGCATCATGCCACCAGAGGGCATCTTCCCCAACACCTTGCCTGGGAACACGTCTCCTTGATCTTGCCTGGAAGAATGGTCCCCTTCATCTTGCAAGGAACCGCCAACTCTGTCATTCTGCCCAGGAGGACCAAATCCTTTTCATCCTGGCAGAAACCACCATCTCCCGCGTTCTACCTTAGGGCACCATTTCTCTCATCTTGCCTGGCAGTGCAATGTCCCTCATCCTGCTTCAGAGGTCTTTATCGACATTTCGCCCTGGGAGAGCCATATCTGTCATCCTGCCTGGGTGGATGGTCTCCCTCTCCCTCTTGACCTGAAGGAGTTCAGTGTCCTTCATCATGCCTTATAGCATGATCTGTCATCCTGTCTGGAAGCATGCTCTTCATCCTGTTCAGATGACGATCCCCAACATCCACCATGGAACTGTGTTTTTTGTCATCCTTCCTAGGAGTGCTATTTCTTTCATCTACTTGGGAGCATCTTCTCCCTCATACTTTGTGGGAACATGTTTTCTGTTCTTTTACCTGGGAGTGCTTACTGGGGCATGACCTCCATCCTTCAGGGTAGGAGCTCAAGCTCCGTCATTGTGGTGGGGAGCATGGCATCTGCGTACCGAATGGGAACACGATATCCACTCTTACCTAGGGACACAAACCCCATCATCCTGTCTGAAAGTGCCATTCTGTTATTTTGCCGAGGAGCGCAATGTCACTGTAGGGGCCATTTCTCCACCATCCTTTTTGAGATTTAGTCTCCATCATCCCTTCTGAGAGCAAGGTATCATTCACCCTACCTGAGAGCTACAAGTTCTTCATTATGCCTGGGAGTCCTATTTCCTTCAAACTGACTAGGAGCACTGACTATCTTCTCCTGTCAGTTATGAACTCCATCATGCTCCCTTGGTGTGTCGTTTCTTTCATACTTCCCAGAAGCCCTATGTCCTGCTTTCTGCCTGGGACCATCATCTTCAACCTGTTGGGGCAACTCAGTCTCGAAATCCTGCCTGGGAACTCCTTCAACGTCTCCATTTCTGGTATCGTGTTACATGTCACCCTGCCTTGGAACACCATATTCATCAACCTGGCCATTAGGTGTCGTCTCGGGTTTACTCCCTGGGAGCACTATATCCACCATTTTGCCTGGCTAGGAGTATGGTGTAGGTCCCCCTGCCTGGAGGCCTTATTTCTTCCATCGTCCGTGGAAGTGCTGGCTCTGTCTTCCTGCCTGTAAGGGGGATTTGTTTCTTGATGCCTTGAAATGCACTTTCCCTCAACATGCCTGGGAGCGTGATCTCTGTCATTCTACCTAGAAGAGGATCTCCAACATATTAATTGGCAGAGCAATCCTGGTCTTCATGCCTGGGAGCATTTTCTCCTTTTGGGAATGTGATTTCCATCATTTTGCCTGTGAGCACCCACTTTGGCACCCTGACCGGGATCATGATCTCCTACTTCCCACCTTGGAGTGAAGACTACAACTCTTGCCTGACAGTGCCTTCTGCCTCATACTGTCAGGGAGAAAGAAATTGTCATCATGACTAGAAAGGCCACCTCTATCATCCTGCCAGGGAGCACTATCTCTTTCATCTGGCTTAGGAGTGCTTCTCCCTTGTCCTGCCTGGGAGAGTGATGTCCTTCATCCTATTTTGGAACTACAGGGTAATCCAGCGTGGAAACGAGGTATGAGACATACTGTCTGGAACATGATCTCTGTCAACCTGTCTGGCAGCGTTTTCCTCATACTACCTGATAGCACCATATCTCACATCCTGCCACGGAGTGACGTACAGTCATTTACCCTTGTGGAGCAATCATGGTAATCCAGCCTCAGAGCACAATCACTAGCATCCTGCCTAGGAAGTCTGTATCAGTCATTTTACCTGGGAGCATCTTTTCCAGAATCTTACCTGTGAGTGTTGTCTCCCTCATCTTGCCTGGAAGAATGGCCCTCCTCCTCTTGCCTGGAACCACCGTCTCTGTCGTTCTGCCTGGGAGTGCCAACTGCTTCCTCTTGGCAGGATGAATAATCTCCCTTATTCTGCCTTGGAGCACCATTTCTGTCCTCCTGTCTGGTAATGCAATATCAGCCATCCTGCCTTGGAAGGCCGAATCTGTTAATTTGCCTGGAAGCATTATTGTCATCCTCATGCCTGGGAGTGCCTACTTTGTCAGTCTCTTTGTAGCCCTGTTTCCATCATCCTGCCTGGGGGCATGGTCTCCTTGATCCACTTGGGCAAGTAGTCTCCTTAATCCTGCTTCACAGCATGATATCCGTCACCCTGCCTAGGAGTGTGATAAACGTTATCCTATTTAGAGCATGAACTCCAAAAGCCAGCCTGGGACAGTGGTTTTGGTCATCTTATTTCAGAGCATGATTTCCTTCATCCTATTTGGGAGTGTCCTCTCCATCACGCTTTATGGTAAAGTGATTTCTTTTGTTTTACCTGGGAATGCTCTCCATCACTTGACAGACACTGCCGCTTGGCGGCATCATCTCCGTCCTTCAGGGGGGAAGCAATATCTCCATCTTTGTGGCAGGAAGCATTGTAAAGGCAGCCTGCCAGTGAACACGATATGCACCATTGCCTGGGGACACAAACTACATCATCCTACTTCAAAGAGCCATTCTTTTATGTTGCCAAGGAGTCCAATATCCCTTATCCTGTGTAGGAGCACCTGCTCTGTCATCCTTCCTGCTAGAGCAGTCACTGTCATCCTTTCTAGGACCACAATACCTTTCATCCTACCTGAGAGCGCTGTGTCCTTCATTATGCCTGTGAGTGTATTTTATTCAGCTTTCCTGGGAGCACCACCTGATTTATCTTGCCTTGGAATGAGATCTCCATCATGCTTCCGTGGTGTGCGGGATCTGCTGAACTGCCTGCGAGCGCTATGTCCTTCATGTTTCTTGGGAGCATGTTCTCCTTCACCTGCCTTGGAACTCGGTCTCTGACTCATGCCTTGTAGTGTCTTCTCCCTCATTCTTCCTGGTATCATGTTCCCTGTCCTCCTGCCATGGAACACCATCCCTACCACTTTGCCATGGAGAGCACCTCAGTCTTCCAGCTTGGCAGCACAATATCGGTCATCCTGCATGCCTATGGATGCTCTGTGCAATCTCCTGCCTAGAGGGCCACCTCTTTCATGATGCCTGGGAATGCAATCCCCATCATCCTATATGTGAGCGTGATCTCCTTCACTCGGCCTAGAGGAAGATCTTCGACTTATCCTTGGAGAGCAATCGTGTTCTTCCCGCATGGGATCATCACCTCTATTCTCCTTCTGGGAATGTGATTTCCATAATTTGTTCTGGGGCAACCTCTTTGTCACTCTGCCTGATAATACGATCCCCTACTTCTTGCCCTGGGGCACAGTCTACGATTCCTTGCTGAGATTGCTTTCTTTGCCATCCTGACTGCGAGCAAGAAAAAAAAAATGTCATTCTGCCTAGAAAGGCTGTCTCTGTCATTCTGTCAGGGAACACAGTGTCCATCATCCTGCCTAGGAGCGATTCTCACTCTCCTTTCTGCCTGGGAGAGTGATGTACTTCATCATAGTTAGCAGCACCAACTGCATCACCCTCCCTGGAAGCAAGTTCGTAGACACACTGCCTGGAACATGATCCTCATTATCCTGCCTGAAAATATTTCACTCATCCTGAGAGATGACCCTTCTTTGTAGCACAATATGCTCATCTTGCCTCAGAGCACCTTACAGTCATTTACCCCGTCAGAACAATCATCATCATCATCATCATCATCATCATTTCTGGACAGCCACCTCCACCATCCTGTTTCGGTGACTGGGAGAAGAATCTCTTTCATCTTGCCCTCAAGCACCTTCTCTGAATACTGCCTGGGAACACTTATTTGTCTTCTTCCTGGGAGCATGATCTCCACCATCCTGCCTAGGAAGGCAGTGTCTGTCATCCTGCCAGGGAGCATGTTCTACAACATCTTGACTGGGTGCTCATCTCCCTCAATCCTGCCTGGAAGAGTGGTCTCCTTCGCCTTTCCTTTGGCTGGCTTCTCCATCACACTACCTCAGTGCCTGGGAGAATGGTCTCTTTTACCCTGTCCTGGGGCATGGTGTACCAAACCCTCCTGAGAGTGGTTATCTATCTTCCTTCCTGGAACCACCGTGTCCAACATCCTGCCTCAGAAGACCATCTCCTTCATCCTGCCAGGGAGCATATTCTCCAACATCTTGCCTAAGAGAGCACCACTCTTATCCTGCCTGTAAGAGTCATTACCTTCATCTTGCCACGGACCCGCCATCTTTGTCATTATGCCCAAGGGCGCCAACTCCAGCATCCTAGAAGATCTCACTTGTTTCTCCCATCCTGCCTGGTATTAAAATATTCCTCATCCCTGTGAGGGCCTTATCTTTCATTTTCCCCAAGAGCACCATATTAATAATCTTGCCTGGGTGCATGGTCTCCCTGTTCCTCCTGACCTGAAGGAGGGAAGTCTCCTTCATCCTGCTTTGCGGAGTGATCTCTGTGATTCCGTTGTGAGCATGATCTATGTCATCCTGTTCATGGACGATCTCCACTATCCAGCCTCAGAACATGTTTTTAGTCATCCTACCTAAGAGTGTTATTTCCTTCATTCAACTTTGGAGCATATTCTCCGTAATCTTTTTTGGGAACGTTATTTGTATTGTTTTACCTGGATTTCCATCTCCTTCTGCCTGCCGGGGACATGAGCTCCGTCCTTCAGGATGGAAGCGCCATCTTCACCATCATGGCAGGGAGCATGGTGTCCACATCCTGCCTGGGAACATTATATGCACCATACCCTGGGTACACAGACTCCATCATCCCGGAAAGGGCCGTTCTCTTGCCTAGTAGCACAATATGGCTTATCCTGTGTCAGAGCACCTTCTCTGTCTTCCTTTTTGCAAGTGCAGTTTCCATCATCCTGCCTGAGACCATGATATCCTTCCTCCTACCCAAGAACACCATGTCTTCTATTATACCTCGGAATGTGATTTCCTTCCACCCACCTTGAAATGCCATCTACGTTAGCTCCTCTAGGAGCACAATCTTCATCATGCTTTCTTGGTGTGCTGTGTCTGTTTTACTTCCAGGGAGCACCGTGTCCCTCATCCTGCCTGGTTACATGACCTCCCTCAAGCTACCTGGATACTAAGTCTCCAACTTCCTGCCTCGGAAAGTGTTTTCTTCATCCTTCCTGCTATCATTTTTCCTGTCCTCCTGTTTGGACCTAGTCTCCCTCATCTTCCTTTGGAGCACCATTGGTGTCTTTTTGCCTGGAAGTACTTAGCCGTCCTCCTGCCTGCCATGGAGTGCTGTGTCCATCCTCCCGTGTGGAGTTCCAATCTCTGTAAATCTTCCTTGGTAGTTCCATCTCCTTCCTGCAGTCTGGAAGGGACATTTTCATCATAATGCCCAGGAACACAAGCCCCCTCATCATGCCAGGGAATACAATCTTTCACATTTGCCATGTATAGAATGTCCAATCCCCCCCCCCCCCGCCCCGGGATATCACTCTCTCCCTTCCTGTCTGGGAGTGTAATCTCTGATCTCCTTTCGGGAAGGTTATTTACATCATTTTACTGGGAGCACCCTTTCCATCATTCTGTCTGCGATCATGATCTCCATCTGCCGGCCTTGGAGGCTCTTCTACAATTCCAGCGTGTGAATACATTCTCTGTCATACTGACTGGGACCAAGAAACCATATTCTGTTTTGAAAGGCCATGGATATCATCTTCCCAAGGAGCACCATCTCTATATCATGCTGCCTACAAGTGCATCCTCTCTCATGCCTGGAAGAGGGATCTCCTTCATCATACCTGAGAGAGACATCTCCATCTTCCTGACAGGAAGCATGTTCTCCAACCTATTGTAGGGAACGTGATTTGCATCAGCCCAGCTGGGAGCAACGTATTTGTCATCCTATCTGGTAACGCAGTAACCCTCTTCCCGCCTCAAATGCCTTACTGTCATTTACCCCAGTAGAGCCATCATTGTCTTCTTGCCTGAGATCCTGTCTCCATCTGAGATCCATCAGATCCTGAGATACTGTCTCAGTGCCTGCAAGAAATATCCCTTTTATCTTGCCATGGAGTGCTCTGTATGAATCCTCCTGGGAGCACTTATCCGTCATCCTCCCTGAGAACATATATCCATCATCGTGACTAGGAAGACCATCTCCATTATCCTGAAAA
This sequence comes from Panthera onca, assembly GCF_046562875.1. Classification (NCBI taxonomy): domain Eukaryota; kingdom Metazoa; phylum Chordata; class Mammalia; order Carnivora; family Felidae; genus Panthera; species Panthera onca. The sequence goes on along the minus strand of NW_027675866.1, from coordinate 1,646,159 downwards.
GGAGCGTCTTCTTCAGAATCTTGCCTGGGAGCATGTCTCCCTCATTCTCCCTGGAAGAGTGGTCCCCATCATCTTGCCTGGGAGCACCAATCCATCATCGTAGCAGGAAACATAATATCCCTCGTTCTTTTTATTATTATTATTATTTTTAATTTACATCCAAATTAGTTAGCATGTGGTACAACAATGATTTCAGTACTAGATTCCTTAGTGCCCCTTTACCCATTTAGCTCACCCCCCCTACAACCCCTCCAGTAATCCTCAGTTGGTTCTCCATATTTATGAGTCTCTTATGTTTTGTACCCCCATGTTTTTATATTATTTTTGTTTCCCTTATCTTGTGTTCACCTGTTTTGTCTCTTAAAGTCATCCTATGCGTGAATTCATATGACTTTTGTCTTTCTGTGACAAATTTCACTTAGCATAATGCCGTCCAATCCCATCCACGTAGTTGCAAATGGCAAGATTTCATTCGTTTTGATAGCCGAGTAATACTCCATTGTGTGTGTATGTATGTAAGTATGTTTGTATGTACGTATGTATGTATGTATGTATACATATATATATACACACACATATATATAAAGATATGTATGTGTATATGTCTTTATATATCTATATATATCTGTATATATCTATATCTATATATCTATATCTACATCTACATCTACATCTATCTCTATCTCTATCTCTATCTCTATCTCTATCTCTATCTCTATCTCTATCTCTATCTCTATCTCTATCTCTATATCTAATCTTTTTTATCCATTCATCCATTAATGAATAGTTGAGCTCTTTCCTTACTTTAGCTACTGTTCATAGTGCTGCTATAAACATTGAGATTCATGTGTCCCTTCGAAACAGCACCCCTGTATCCCTTGGATAAATGCCTACTAGTGCAATTGCTGGGTCATAGGGTAGTTCTATTTTGTTTTCTTGGGAACCTCCATACTGTTTTCCAGAATTGTTGCACCAGCTTGAATTCCCACCAACAATACAAAACAGATCCTCTTTCTGTGCATCCTCACCAACATCTGTTGTTGCTTGAGTTGTTAATGTTAGCCATTCTGACGGGTGTAAGGTGGTATATCATTGTGGTTTTGATTTGTATTTCCCTGATGATGAGTGAAGTTGAGCATTTTTTCATGTGTCCGTTGGCCATCTGGATGTCTTCTTTAGAGAAGTGTCTATTCATGTCTTTTGCCCATTTCCTCACTGGATTATTTGTTTTATGCATGTTGAGTTTGATAAGTTCTTATAGATTTTGGATACTAATCTTTCTCTGATATGTTGCTTGCAAATGTCTTCTCCCATTCTGTCAGTTGCCTTTTAGTTTTGCCGATTGTTTCCTTTGCTGTGCAGAAGATTTTTTTCTTTGTTTCTTTTTTGTTTGTTTGTTTCTGTTTTTGTTTTTTACATGGTCCTATTAGTTCATTTTTGCTTTTGTTCCCCTTGCCTCTGGAAATATGTTTAGTAAGAAGTTGCTGCAGCCAAGATCAAAGATGTTTTTTCCTGCTTTCTCCCTGAAAACCTCCCTCATTCTTACTTGGAGCATCATTTCCTTCATCCTGCATTGTAGAGCAAAATCCCTCCTGCTGGTTTGGAGAGGCTTATCTGTCACTTTGTCTGGGAGAGCCATTGCCACCTTCTCGCCTGAGAACACCTTCTTTGTCATCCTCCTGGGAGTGCCATATCCATTATCATGCCTGGGTGCATGGTCTCCATACTCCTGCTGGGAGGGTAGCCTCCTTCACCCTGCTCTGTAGCATGATCTCTATCATCCTGCCTGAGAGAATTACCTAAGCCTTCCTGTTTAGAGGATGATCACTCATATTAAGACTGAGAGTGTGGTTTTGGTCATTCTACCTGGGAGTGCAATTTCCTTCATTCAAATTGGGAGCATCCTCTCCATCATCCTTTTTGGAAATGAGATTTACCTTGTTTTCCTTGGAGTTCCATATCCATCACCCTGGTTGTGGTCACCATCTCTGCCCCACTGGTTGGAAGCAACATTTATGGCTTCATGGCAGGGAATGGGCTAACTAACTCCTGCCGGTAATACTATGTCCATCATTGCATGGGGACACAGGTTCCATAATCCTGCTTGAAAATGCCATATTGTCATCCTGCTTTGCAGGATAAGTGACAATTTATCCTGAGGAGTTATACCTGTAATGTGCTGTGAATTCAGTATGTATTATCACATTGCTGATGCATGTGGGTATACTGGATGAGAAATAACTTTCAGTATAGGTGAAGAAGGCATTCCGTTTCTTTAAACTCCTACACAATCATGCATCGCTTTGATTGTAGTTTTAGTGAAATGTCATTTATTTCTAGATTTAAAAAATGGGTTAGTGGGCATGGGATTTGCAAAGGCACAATATAGAAATGATGTTTGTGACCTGAAGGACTTAGACCTTTCCCCGACAAGTATTCCTTGTCCTATGTGGGAGTGCTCCTCCGTCATCATTCCTTTGAGCAGCAGTCGTCATCTTCCTTCATGGGAGCACATATTGTTTCTACATGAGAGCACCATGTCTTTCATTTTTCCTGAGAGTATGACCTCCTTCAAGCTTCCTTGGAGCGTGGTCTACCTAATCTTGCCCCAGAGCATGATCTCCATTATGCTCCCTTGGCATCCCATTTCTGTCATACTGCTGGGGAGCACAGCATCTTTCAGCATGCCTAGGGGCATTATCTCCTTAAACCTGCCTGGGAATCTCAGTTTCTAAATTCCTGCCTACGAGAACCTTGTACATCATCCTTCTGCCATCGTGTTCCCCATCATTCTGCCTTGGAATACCGTCTCCATAATGTTGATATGGAGCACTCTCTCCATGTCCTCCTTCCTTAGAGCACCTTATCCTTCATCATGCCTGCCTAGGAGTGCTGTATACATCATTTATCCTGGGACCTCCCTTTTTGTCATCGTTTCTGGAACCGTGATCTACTACTTTCCACCCTGGGGTGTATTTGGCTGTCATTCACCCTTGACAATGTGGAGTGCTATTATTATCAGGGCTTTATTGGGGTAAGATACAATTAAAATTAATTTTCTTAGGTATCCATAATACAATTGTTTTATGAAGTGGCGTTTTGTCTTTAGCAATTGAGATTTTTTATGTTTATGATCTTCGTGTTTTTTTTTTTATGTCCCTAAATTTGGATTCACATCACCTGACTTCAATTTATTGTGAGGAGTTATACTTGTAATGCGCTGTGAATTCAGTACGTATTATCACATTGCTGATGCATGTGGGTTTACTGCATGAGAAATAACTTTCAGTATAGGTGAAGAAGGCATTCCTTTTCTTTAAACTCGTACACAATCATGCATTGGTTTGATTGTAGTTTTAGTGAAATGCCATTTATTTCTAGATTTAAAAAATGGGTTAGTGGGCATGGGATTTGCATAGCCACAATATAGAAATGACGTTTGCGACCTGAAGAACTTAGACCTTTCCCCGAGTCAGGATGAGAGAGGTGACACTCTCAGGCAAAACAACAGAAGAAAGCATCATAGACAGAATGATCCCAAGTAAGATGAAGGAAACCGTGCTCCCATGATGGATGTAAGAGATCATTCTCTAAAAGGGATGACAGAAATCGTCCTGCCACACAGGGGGACAGAGATCATGTGCAAAGCAGGATGAAGAAAATAGTCCTCTCAGGATGATCAGGGAGACCATGGACACAGTAAGATGACAGATACGTTGCTCCCAGGAGGATGACAAAGAAGGTGCTCCCAGGCATGATGACTACAATGGCACTCCCAAGCAAAATCACAGAAAAGACCCTGCAAGACACGATGAGGGATATTGGGCTACCAGGCAGGATGAGAAAAACGGTGTTCCAAGGCAGAGCAAGGGAGATCATGCTTCCTGTAAACGTGATGGTGTTTGCCTTCAAGGCACGATGACAGAGATGGTTGTCCCAGTAAAGAGGAAGGGGACTACTCTTCCAGGCAGGATGAGGGAAATGTACTCCCAGGGAAATTCTGGAGAATTTTCTCCCTTGAAGGACAATGGAGACAGCCTTCTGAGGCAGGGTGATGTACATCATGCTCCCAGAAGTGTGACAGACAAGCACTGCCAGGCATGTTTGGTCAGTGAGGGGTACTGTGCCTCCAGGTGGAATGAAAAAAGGACAGTTCTGGGCAGGATGATGATGACCATATTCTACACAGGATGTCTGAGAACTCACTTCCTTACAGAATGGTGCAGTTGGCCCTCCTAAGCATGATGAAGGACATTGTTCTCCCAGGCCATGCGAGGAAGAATCACTCCTAGGCAGGATTATGGAGACTGTGCTCCCTGGCAGGATGACAGAGATGACCTTTCTATGCAGAATCATGATGTCCCACTCCCAGTAAGTATGACAGAGAGACGCTCTCAGGCAGGAATTGTAGACTGCACTCCAGCACAGAAATTAGGAGACCATGCAGCCTGAAAAGATGACATAGAAGGAGCTCCCAGGGGAAAAAAAATGATGGGAATCAGGTTCGTGAAGAGGGAATGGAGATGATGCAGGAACACCTTGATAGCTCTCCAAGGCAGTAAATCCAAGATCTTCCTCTAGACACAATTACAGAGATTGTGCTGTCAGGCAGGATGACAGGCATAGCAACCAAGGGAGCATGATGGAAATCGCTCTCCAAGACAAGATAAGGTAAACTGCACACCCAAGCAAGTTGAAGGTAATCACACTCCCAGTTATAATGAAGTGCGCAGCACTCTCAAGTATGATGAATGATATCCTGTTCTCAAGAAGGATAACAGACATGCGCTAGCAGGAAGGATGACGGAGAAGACACTCCCACACAGGATAAGAGATATTGCTCTCCTGGCCAAGATGAGAAAACGGTGCTTCCCAGGAGGATGATGGAGTTCATGACTCCAGACGATGGTGGATGTCATGTTCCTATGAGTAATGTGAACACCACGCTCTCAATCAGGATGACAGAGATGGCCTTTCCAACCTGAAGGACAGAGATATTATTCTGAGTCATGGTAATGGAGATGGCATTTCCAGTTAAAAGAAAAGAAATAGCTTTTCCAAATGGATGGCGGAGAGGACACTCTCCAGAAGGATTAAAGAAATCGCGCTTCCATGTAGGATGTCTGAAATAAAGCTCTCAAGTTATAAGTAAAAAAAAAAAAAATCATGCTCAGAACAGGATAACGTAGATCTTTCTCCAAATTAGGATGAATGAGACTTCCACCCCAGGTGGATTAGCGAGATCATGCATCCTGGCAGGATGATGGAGACATTGCTCCAAGAAGAAAGACAAAGAAGGTAGTCCCAGACATGAGGACCACAATGGCCCTCCCAGGAAAAATGATGGATTAGGCCCTCTAAGGTAGGAATATGATACTGCACAACTATGGTGGATGACATAAATGGTGCTCCACGGCAGAAAAAGGGAGATCATGCATTCTGCAAGGGTGAAGGAGTTGGCACTCTCAACCAGGATGACAGAAATGGCACTCCCAGGTAAGATGAAGGGGACCATTCGTCCAGGCCGGATGAGGGAGATGCACTCCCAGGCAAGGTATGGAGAAAATGCTCCTTGGCAGGATGAAAGAGATGAGCTTACCTACACAGGATGCAGGGTAGTACCCACCCAGGAAGGATGACAGTTACTTCCTCCCATTTGAATGACAAAGAATGCACTCAGAGGCAGGGTAATGGAAGGAGGATGGAGATAGCACTTCCAGGGTGGATGACATAGATCATACCTCCAGATAGGCGGATGGACACAGGTTTCCTAGGCAGGCAGGAGGATAGATATTGTGCTCCCAGGGGGAAAAAAAAAGAGACAATGATCCAAGGTAAGATGATAGAGATAGTGTTCCAAGACAGGAGGATGGGGAAAATGATAACAGGAAGCGTGACATAGAAGGCACTCTGAGACAGGATGTCATACACTGGGTATCCAGGTAGGTTGAAGGATATTGTGCATCCAGGCATGATGAGAGACATGGCCTTCCCTGGCCGTACGATAGACATGATACACCACAAGCGCATGATGGAGATCGTGCTCTGAGATGAGATAATTGAGAAGGCACTCCCAGTCTTTTTGAAGGTAATCACACATTCAGGTACAATGAAGGGCGGGACACTGTCAAGTAGGGTGAGTAATATCATGCTTCAAGACATGATGACTGAGACTGTGCTTGCAAAAAAGATGAAGAGGAGGGTTTCCCACGCAAGATAAGGCATATTGTGCTCCTAGACAGGTTGACGTAAGAGCACTTTTATTCAGGAAGATGGAGTTCATTTCCCCAGGTGATGGTGGATATAGTATAACCAGGGACTATGTGGCTTCCACGCTCCCTGCCTCAATGACACATGGTGTTTCCACCTTGAAGGAAGGAGACCATGTCCCCAGGCAGGGTGACAGAGCTCGCTACTCAGGCAAGACAATAGAAATTGCATTCCACATGTGGATGATGGAGAGTCCTCTCCCATGTAGGATGAAGGACATCTCACTCCCAGGTAGAATGTCTGAAAACATGGTCCCAGACTGGATTTCTGAGATGGCCATCTAAACAGGATGACATGGATCCGCACCCAGGCAGCATGACAGAGATCATGATCCAAGGCAGGAAGAAGGATACCATCCTTTTTCAGGAAAAGAGGGACAGGGAGACCACACACCTAGGCAGGATGATGGATATGGTGCTCCCAGACAAAAAGAGAGATAAGGCCCTCCATGACAGGATGAGGGATACTGCCCTACCAGAGAGGATGTGAGAAATGGTTCCCCATGACAAAAGTGAGTTTGTGCTTCCTACCAGGATGACAGAGTTGGCGCTCCTGGGAAGCATGACAGAGGTAGAGGTCCTAGAGATGAAGGGGACCACTATTCCAGGCATGGTGAGAGAGACATGTTCATAGGCAAGATGTTGGAGAACATGCTCCCTGGCAGGATGAAGGATATGGTCTTATGAGGCAGGATGGTGAAGACCATGTCCCCATGATGGATGACAAATAAGTGCTACCAGGCAGGTTTCATAGACGGCACTCCAGTGCAGGATGAAAAGAAAAATCATTCTCCCAGGCACCAAGACAGGACGACGGAGATGGATGTCCCATGTAGGATGAAGGTAACCACTCTTCCAGGCAGGATAAGGAGATGTGCTCCAGGGGAAATGTTGGAGAAGATGCTCCCTGGTTGGATGATGAAGACAGTCTTCATAGGCAGGATGCTGGAGATTGTGCTCTGAGGAAGGGTGACAGATATGCAGTCCCAAGTAGAATTTGTAGGTGGTACTCCAGCATACTGATGAAAGAGGTGCTTCTTCCAGACCCTGATATAGGATGAAAGAGATGATGCTCCCAAGCAGGATGACGATGATTGTTCCAGCAAGGTAAATGACCATAGGGTTCTCTGAAGCAGGATGCAAGATATGTGCTACCAGGTAGGATGAATAAAACAGCAATCCCAGGCAGGTTGACCAACATCATGTTCCCGACGGTATGTCTGAGAACTTGAATTCCAGACAGAATGAGATAGTTCGTGTTGCTAAGCATGATGAAGTACGTCACTCTCCCAGGCTGGAAGAGGGAGAGTCACCTGTAGTCAGGATTATGCAGACTGTGCTCAATGGCAGGATGAAAGAGATGGCCTTTCTATGCAGAATTATGGTTTATCACACCCACGAAGTATGACAGAGATGACACGTCCAGGCAGGAATTGTAGACTGCCCTATAGGGTGAAATGTTGGAGATCATGCTCCCAGGAAAATTTATGGAAATGATGGAAGCCATTTTCCCAAAGGAGAAAAAGGTGACACTCCCATGTTAGGAGACTGGGATTCCTCCTCAAGGCAATAAATCAGAAACCTTACTCTAGACATAATTAAACAGATCATGCTCTCAGGCAGTATAAGAGACACAGCAACCAAGGGAACGTAATGAATATTGTTCTCCAGGGCAGGAAAATGTAGACAGCACATCCAGGCAGATTGAATGTGTTCACACTCCCAGGTATAATGAAGGATACTGCACTCTCAGCTAAGATAAATGATATCCTGGGGGAGGAGCCTGAAGGGCAGAACAGCATGGACATTTTTTGTGTGTCTCACATCCATGAAATACAGCCAGACCAACAGTAAACCATCCTACACACCTAGAAACTGATTGGAAGTTTAACACAACAATCTGCACAACCTGAACCACACTATTCAGCAAGTATGCGACACAAAGAGCTGAACTTGGGGAGCAAGAGACTGGGGGAGGGAGAAAACATACGGGAAAAGGACGCCTCCCCAAAAGCAGCTGGAGAGAAAGTAGAAAATTGGAAACACCCACAGGAACTAAAGTAAAAAGGGAGAAAGGACCAAGGAGAAAGCAGAGGGTTTAAATTCCATGAAGACTGTAGACAAGGGGAGTTGCAAAGGCTGCAACTCCTCAGCTCGATACCTGGCAGTGCTCTGGTGGGAAAGGTGAATGCCCAGGAACAGAGTGGGGTCTGGCAGGTTCTTGGGCCACATGGGGAAAACTGGTTTCACTGCTGGAAGACCATTTGGTAGAGACTGTTGACGTCACCTGTTCCCAGCTGACCCTGGAAGACAGCCACATTCGCTGGCGCTGGGGCAAGGTTGTTGTGGGTGAAGCCTGGTGCCAGATCTGTGTTGCGATTTTCCGTAATCCCTGAAAAGCTGATGCTACACTGTCTCCCGATCTTTTCTGGGGGCGGGCTGGCACCTGGCCGCAGTGTCGGGACACTGGCAACAGCAGAGTCCGGCGGGAATTCCTGGGTGCAGCCACCCTCCGCCATTGCTCATTTGGCCATTGCTCTGTGAGACCCTCCCACAGAGGGGTGCAACAGATCAAAGCCACAGTCTGTCAGAAGTAAGGGGCTGGGGAAAACAGCCGCATCTGAGACAAAACTTGGGACAGAGTACTGCCTGGGGCCTGGTCACGGAGAGTGCAAAAGTGGGGAGTGGAAGAGAGCTAAAGATGGAGGACCGGTGAGCGATTGAAGATCCAAGAGAACAGACTGGGTAACTGGGTGGCGCCTTTTTCACCACTGGCACAATGCCTATGCGCACCTAACAGCCCTGGAACAATCAACCACAGTAGGCTAGCAGCGCCATCTCGTGGAGCGCAGAGCTGTTACACGAAGCCCGCCCAACTGGGCCAACTTTGCTCTTCAAAAACAAAAACCTCATCCCCGGCTTAATTTGTGGACTACAAAGAGCTACATGGACTGATCTGTAGGGGAAAATGAAGCCATTTCAGTCCTACTTCAATCTGTGAGCACTTTTCATCTATTCATTTTTTTCTTTTTTTCTCTCTTTTCCTTTTTCTTTTTTAGAATTCTTTTGTTTTTCTTCGATAGAGAAAGAAAAAAATTTCATTTTATTTTCAATTTTTATTAAATATATCTGTCTTTAGTTTTTATTACTAAAATTTTTTCCTTGTGTAATTTTTTTCAAATTCTACTTTACTTCCACCATTTTATTTTAATCTACTTCAGTGTACTCACCTTTTCAAATTTTCAAGCAGTTTCCTTTTTTTCTTTCTTTTTCTTTTTTCTCTTTTTCATTTCTTTTTTTCTTGAATGCAGAAAAACAGAGAAACTTCATTTGTACTTTAAAATTCTTTTAAAATATTTTATTTAATTTTTATTACTATATTTTTTGCTTTTATATTTTCTTTTTCAAATTCTATCTTACTCCCATATTTTATTTCAACTACTACAGTGTATTCACTTTTACAAATTTTCAAACTATTTCTTTTTTTTGCTTTTTTATCTTTTTACTCATTCATTTCTTTCTTTTTTCTTAAATACAGAAAACTAATACATTCATATTTCTTATTAACTTTTATTAAAAATATTTTTCTATAATTTTTATACTACATTCTCTACTATTGCGAATAATTTTTTTCAAATTCTATTTTACCCACATCATCTCACTTTAGTCTACTTAAGTGCAATAATTTTCTCAAAATCTCAAACGATTTCCATCTTTTACCCCCCCCCTTTTTTTTCATTTCTCTAATATGTCAAACCACGTTAACACTCAGACCAAAACACACCTAGGGTCTAGCATCATCTATTCGAAGTGTGTGTGTGTGTGTGTGTGTGTGTGTGTGTGTGTGTGTGTGTGTGTGTGTGTGTAATTTTTGATTTTTATGTTATTTAATTTTCATTTTTCTTAATTTCAATTTTTCTACTTCTCTAATTCCTTTTCTCCCTTCAAAATGACAAAATAAAGGATTTCACCCCAAAGAAAGTTAAAGAAATGACAGCCAGGGATTTAACCAACACAGATACAAGAAACATGTCTGAACCAGAATTTAGAATCACGATAACAAGAATACTAGCTGCAGTCCAACATAGATTAGAATCCCCTTCTGCAGGGATAAGAGAAGTAAAAAATATCCAGAATTAAATTTAAAATGCTATAACGGTGCTGCAATCACAGATGGATGCAGTGGCGGTAAGGACGAACAAGGCAGAACAGGGAATCAGTTTTCTGAGAACATAGTGCACAAGCTTATAGAGAATACAGAAGCAGAAACAAAGAGGGAGATTAAGACAAAAGAGCATGATTTAAGAAGTAGAGAAATCAGTGACTCATTAAAAAGGAAAAACATCGGAGTCATAGAGGACCCAGAAGAGGAAGAGAGAGAAATACGTGTAGAAAGATTATGTGACCAAATCATGGCAGAAACTTTCCTAAACTGTGGAAAGATACAGACATCAAAATCCAGGAATCACAGAGGACTCCCATTAGATTCAACAAAAACTGACCATCAACAAGCCATATCATAGTCAAATTCACAAAATACTCAGGCAAGGAGAGAATAATGAAAGCAGCAAGGGGGGAAAAAAGTCGCTAACCTAGAAGGGAAGACAGATCAGGTTTGCAGCACACCTATCCACAGAAACTTGGCAGGCCATAAAGGAGTGGTGAAATATATTCAGTTGGCTGAATTGAATATGGCTGAAATAGAAAAATACACAGCCAGGAATTCTGTACCCAGCAAGGTTGTCATTCAAAAATAGAAGGAGAGAGAAAAAGATTCCCATACAAACAAAAATTAAAGGAGTTTGTGACCAGTAAACCAGCCCGGCAAGGAATCTTAAGGGTGACACTCTGAGGGGAGAAAAGATGAAAATTATATACACATACATATAAATTATAATATATAATATAATAAAATATAATAATATGATATGAATGATATAATATAATATATAATATAATATAATATAATATAATATAATATAATATAATATAAATGCAAAAATATGTATACATATACATACATATGTATATGTATACATATATGTATATATGTATATATATATATGTATATATATATGGTAGAGCATATATATATATATATATATATACACACACATATATATATGTGTATATGTACATATATATGTATATACACATGTATATGTGTGTGTGTACATATGTATATATATACCAAAAGGAAAAACAGACTAGAAAGGACCATAGAACACCACCAGATACTCCAACTCTACAAGCATCATAATGGCAATAAATGCATATCTTTCAGTACTCACTCTAAACGTCAATGGACTCAATACTCCAATCAAAAGATATGGTGGATAAGAAAACAAGATCTATCTATATGTTATTTACAAAGGACCCCCTTTAGACCGAAAGACCCCTTCAGATTTAAAATAAGGAGGTGGAGAAGGCAGGAATAGCCATACGTCTATCAGACAATCTAGACATTAAAATAAAGACTGTATCAAAGGATGCAGAAGGGCATATATCATAATCAAGGGGTCTATCCACCAACAAGACCTAAAAATTGTAAACAGTTATGTGTCAAATGTGGGGACCACCCAAATATATAAATCACTTAAAAACAAACATAAAGAAACGCATCAATAGTAATACCACAATAGGAGGAGTCTTTAACACCCCACTAGCAGCAATGGACACATCATCTAATCAAAAAATCAACACAGAAACAAAGGCTTTGAATGACACACTGGACCAGATGGACCTCACAGATATATTCAGAATATCTCATCCTAAAGCATCAGAATATACATTCTTGTCCAGTGCGCATGGAACACTCTCCAGAATAGACCATATACTGGGAAATAAATCTGCCCTAAGTAAGTACAAAATGATCAAGATCATACCGTGCATATTCTCAGACCACAATGGTATGAAACTCAAATCAACCACAAGAAACAATTTGTAAAGGTAACACATACTTGGAGACTGAAGAACATCTTACCAAAAATTGAATGGGCTAACACAGAAGGGAAAGAGGAAATTAAGTATACGGAAGTCAAAGAAAATGATAGCACCACAACCGAAAACATCTGCGATGCAGCAAAGGTGGTCATAAGAGGAACGTATATAGCAACGCAGGGCTTCCTAAAAAAGGAAGAAAGATCTCAGAGACACAACCTAAACTTATGCCTTAAGGAGCTGGAAAAAAAAAAAAAAAAAAAACAGCAAGTAAAACCCAAAAACACCACAAGACAGGAAATGACAAACATTTGAGCAGAAATTAATGTTATCAAAACCAAAAACTAACAAACAAACAAACAAACAAAACAGTAGAACAGATCAATGAAACCAGAAGCTGGTTCTTTGAAAGAATTAACAAAATTGATAAACCACTAGTCAGTTTGACCAAGAAGAAAAAGGGAAGGAACCAAATGAGCAAAATCAAGAATGAAAGAGGTGAAATCACAACCAACACAACAGAAATACAAACAATAATAAGAGAATATTATGAACAATTATATGCCACTAAAATGGACTATCTGGAAGAAATGGACAAATTCCTAGAAATATATACACTACCAAAGCTGAAACAGGAATAAATAGAAAATGTGAACAAACCCATAATCAGTAAGGAAATCGAATTAGTAATAAAAAAAAATCTGCCAAAAAAAAGAAATGATTCCAGGGCCAGATGGTTTTCCAGAGGAATTCTACCAAACACTTAAAGAAGAGTTAACACCTATTCTCTTGAAACTGTTCCAAAAAAATAGAAATGGACAGAAAACTTCCAAACTCTTTCTATGAAGCCAGCGTTACCTTGATTCCAAAGCCAGACAAGGACCCCATTAACAAAGAGAACTATAGACCAAATTCCCTGATGAACATGGATGCAAAGTTCCTCAACAAGGTATTAGCCAACCGGATCCAACAATATTAAAAAAAAAAAAGTTATTCACCACAACCAAGTGTGATTTATACCTGGGATGCAAGGCTGGTTCAATATCCACAAAATAATTAACGTGATTCATCACATCAATAAAAGAAAGGACAAGAACCATATGATCTTCTCAATAGGTGCAGAGAAAGCATTTGAAGAAATACAGCAACGTTTCTTGATAAAAGCTCTCAAGAAAGTAGGGATAGAAGGAGCCTAACTCGAGATCATAAAAGCCATATTGAACGACCCAACGCTAATATCATCCTCAAGAGGGAAAAACTGAGAACGTTCCCCCTAAGGTCAGGTACAAGACAGAGATGTTCACTATCTCCACGATTATTCAACATAGAATTAACTGGAAGTCTTAGCCTCTGCAATCAGGCAACACAAAGAAATAAAAGGCATCCAAATCAGCCAGGAGGAGGTCAAACATTCACTCTTCACAGATGACATGATACTCGATATGGAAAACCCAAAAGATTCCACCCAAAAACTGCTAGAACTGATCCATGGATTCAACAAAGTTGCAGGATATAAAATCAATGCGCAGAAATAGGTTGCATTCGTATACACAAACAATGAAGCCACAGAAAGAGAAATCAAGGAATTGATCCCATTTACAGTTGCACAAAAACCCCTAAGATACCTAGGAATAAATCTAACCAAAGAGGTGGAAAATCCATACACTGAAAACCATCAAAAGCTTATGAAAGAAATTGAAGAAGACACACAAAGAAATGGAAAAAGATTCCATGCTCCTGGATAGGAAGAACATCTATTGTTAAAATGTCGATAGCACCCAAAGCAATCTACATATTCAACGTAATCCCTATGAAACTAACACCAACATTCTTCACAGAGCTAGAACAAATGACCCTGAAGTGTGTTTGGAACCAGAAAAGACCCCGAATACCCAAAGCAATCTTGAAAAAGAAAACCAAAGCAGGAGGCCTCACAATCCCAGACTTCAAGCTATCGTTGATGATACAAAGCTGTAATCATCATCGCGACAGTATGATACTGGCACAACAACAGACACTCAGATCAATGGAACAGAATGGAGAGCCAGAAATGGACCAGCAAACATATGTCCAACTAATCTTTGACAAAGACGAAAGAATATCCAATGGAATAAAGACTGTCTCTTCAGCAAGTGTTGCTGGGAAAAGTGGACAGCGACATGCAGAAGAATGAACCTCGACCACTTTCTTAGTCCATACACAAAAATAAACTCAAAATGATGAAAGACCTAAATGTAAGACAGGAAGCCACCAAATCCTCGAGGAGCAGCAGGCAAAAGTCTCTTTGATCTTGGCCCCAACAACTGCTTACTCAACATGTCCTCTAGAGAGAAGGGAAACAACAAAAGTGAACTTCTGGGACCTCATCAAAATAAAAACGTCTGCACAGCGTAGGAAACAATCAGCAAAACTAAAAGGCTAGTGAAAGAATGGGAGAAGATATTTGCAAGCGACATATCAGATAAAGGGCTCGTATCCAAAATCTATAAAGAACTTATCAAACTCAAACCCCCCAAAAAGCAAATGATCCACTGAAGAAGTGGGCAAAAGACATGAATAGACCCTTCTCCAAAGAAGACATCCAGATGGCCAACTGACACATGAAAAAATGCTCAATTTCATTCATCATCAGTGAAATACAAGTCAAAACCACAATGAGATACCACCTTACACCTGTCAGAATGGCTAACATTCGCAAGTCAGGCAACAACAGATGTTGGTGAGGATGCAGAGAAAGAGGATCTCTGTTGCATCATTGGTGGGAATGCAAGATGGTGCAGCCATTCTGGAGAACAGTATGGAGGTTCCTCAAAAACTAAAGTAGAACTACCCTGTGAGACACCAATTACGATATCCAAGGGACACGGATATGCTGTTTCGAAAGGGCACATGGTCCCCAATGTTTATAGCAGCACTATCAACAATAGCCAAAGTATGGAAAGAGTCCAAACGTCCATCAATGCGTGAATGGATAAAAGTGTAGTGTGTGTGTGTGTGTGTGTGTGTGTGTGTGTGTGTGTGTGTGTGTATACACACACACACTTATATACATGTATACATATACACATACACATACACATATACATACACATACACATAAATATATATATATACATATACATACTACATATATATATTATATATACATATACATACTACATATATATATACATACATACATATATATGTATGTATATGGTGACAGATTCCCCAGGGGCAGAAAAAAGGAGACAGAAGTTTATTGGAGTCTTGGGTCTGGACAATGGGGGAGGGAGAGGCCATGTGTCATGAAGTGGAGGTGCGGGGCTGTGTTCCAGGAGGAAGGTGAGCAGGCAGGGCTCATGGCTGTTTTGAGGCAGGTCGCCCGATGGGCCTGTTTGTGTTCAGCCAGGAAGTGGGGGGTGGCCACTGTGGGCCCTTCTCCCTTTACTCGGGTTTCCACTGCTCCGGTTGGTGGCGCGAACGTGACCTCTGCCCTCAGCTTCTGCCCCGTGGACAGAGCACGCCATTCCTGGAGGATGGTCACTCGGCCCAGAGTCAAAGCCTGATAGCCAGGGACGCGCAGGCTGCTGTCTTGATGGAGGAGGAGCAAGAACACGGCTTCTACTGGGTCTAAGCTGCGTGGGGCCCACGCTGCTCCACGCCATCATTCAGAGCTGTTGGCAGGGAGCCCGCGGGTTCTCTTTCCTCGGCTTCCCTCTCTTCCTGAGCGCTCCACGGGGCTGTGTGTAAGCCCGGCTTTGCATGGCACTGCACAGAACTCAGGCTCCTGAGATGCAAAACACAAAGGCAGTGGAGTGGCCTAGAAGCAGCCTGTGACTATCTGCCGTGCCTGGTTGGGGCCCCAGCACCATCTCTGGCCTTTGAAACCGCCAGCCCACGAGGTGCAGCCAGGACACATGCCTTCCTGTTGTGCATCTCTGATCGGAGGCTGGAGGGCTCCTAGCCAGCGCTCCTGTCTGTTGAGCATGATGACGTGGGAAACAAGCGTAAGTAAACTTGAATGGAAAGCAGGAGACTCTAGAGGGAAGACATGCGCAAGGCAGGGCCATTGCAGACCTTTGAGCGGAAGGACACCAGGCGCCTCTTTGAAGGTTTGGCTTAGAGGGAGTGGTCTTTGTGCCTTTTTTGCCAGAGCAGACTCCTGTGTCCCCGGCTGGACATGTGCAGCGTGGGCTGGGCCCTGCAGGTTTTCAGACCACGAGGTCAAACAAAGCCGCTTCCTCAGGGCCAACCCAAGGTCTCCTTGAGCATGGGCAGTATCTCTGCCCTCCCAAGGCTTCCAAGGCTTGGGAGCCATGACTCCCAAGGCTTCCAAGGCTTGGGACCCATGCCTCCCAAGGCTTCCAAGGCTTGGGAGGAAGCCTTGGGAGCTACGCCTCCCAAGGCTACAGCGTTCTGCTGTGTGGCACTCGCAGCCACTGTCACCAGCCGACTCCTGGTGACAGCCAGTCACACTCCAGTGACTTCCTTCCATGTTGCCCAGAACATCTTCAGACTGAAATGGAGTCTCCAATTATGTACTGTCTCTTTTTTTCTTTTCTTTCCAAACCCACACAATGTTCGGGAATTAATGGCATATTTTAAGTACACCAGGGAGATTTGCATTTTTCAACAAGGGAGGAAGTAACAGCACACATACAAATACGAGTTCACACTCAGGCTGCTTCCTGGCTGGCGATCCAAGGACCTGCTGGAAGGATGGGAGATTGCTTTGCCATGCGGAGAAAAATCTTTCTTGCTCAAGGAGCAGGGGGAAGTTTTTGACAGCGTCTGCTGCTGCAGAGCATCTCGGCAAGACC
This sequence comes from Panthera onca, assembly GCF_046562875.1. NCBI lineage: Eukaryota > Metazoa > Chordata > Mammalia > Carnivora > Felidae > Panthera > Panthera onca. Next base: position 1,629,148 of record NW_027675866.1, on the reverse strand, counting down.
TTTGTTAAAACGTATTTATCGTCTTTTATTAATGAGATTTGGTTCAGGGAGATCATGTGGGGGAATGAAAACTGTGCCTTGGAAGGCAGTTTGAAGAGCTGGCTGGGGCTCAGTGACAAGGGACTCGTCAGCTGTTGTCAGGTATTTGGGCTACACTGGATGGTGGGTGTCGGGGGACAGAGCCACTGGGCGGGTGATCCCGCAGAGGGTGGCTAGCTAGAGAGGAGCACTGAGGGGTCCACACCACCCTCCCCCCCGCCCCCATGAGCCACCCCGGGATCTCCATAGCATCCTAGCTGAAAACCTAGTGTTTGTGGCTGGAAAAGCTTGGATTTCAGTCCGAGCATGTGACTTTGGGCAAGCCTCAATTTCTCCATCTGTGAAATGAGGAAATCGTCACAAGTTGTAGGGGGTAGTGAGTGGGGTCATCCGTGCAGAGAGCTCGGTGCACAGTGGCCTTGCTCAGGCCAGGCCAGGCTCCTTCAGCTCTGGGGTTCTGCTGAAGGCAATGGTGCATCCATGCTGCCTTGTGTCCTGGGAGGTTTGTTTTCCACAGCCTCACCCCCCGCCGCCCTTATCCAAGGCTGATGAAACTTAACCCGTAGATTGTTCCGAGCAGCGTTGCATAGAAGTGGACATATCTACAATGTCCATCAACTTATGAATGGGAATTGCAAATAATATAATGTGATAAGACATGGTGAAATCTATCTTGGGTTTGACGGCATTGTTTCAACAGAACAGAAGTGTTGTTCCTATACGCCACCTGAGGAGTCCTCTCCCCCTGCTCCTGGCCCCCACCCTCCCTCCTTCTACCTCCTTTCTGTCTCTGGAACGTTCCCTGAGGTGCCCTGATGCACTTGGCGGTCGCTTTTCTGGTGAGGCCCACACTCGCTGGCTGAAAACCACGTCAGTGGTTTCAGCTGGGAAAACCACATTCAGCATTTGCTTTCAAGGGTGAGCGGCCTTAAGTAATCACATCTGAAGCCCCCTTTGATGGAAGGGGTTGACTGACAACTCATTCTGTCTCAGACACTGAGATTGATTGCCTGAGAAATACCAGGAAATCACACAGGAAGGCCTGTTATGGGGCGACTGTCGAACTCAGTGACTGCACGGGCACACCGAGCAGGTGTCGACTGGGCTCACTGGGAAGCATCGGATATGAAACGGCTGCTCAGTGCAGCACGCACGTGCAAAGTGCAAAGCTCAGGACTACATGATTCAGTGAGAAGACATAGATGGGAAATTACTGGAGCTCAAATTTTATTGCAAAGTTGTTTATCTTTGTTATTACTTTCTGAATCCTTTTGTGCTTTTTGTTCACGGCAGTGGATAGAGGCACTCTTACTTACACTTTAAGCAGAGATTAGGAGGGAAAAATATTCCTCACGGCACCACAAAATACCAGAGTAACTCTCAGCCAGGCCTGTGATTTCTCTCATTTCAATGAAATATCTAGAAATTGAAATAACAATAATAAAAACTTTTTTTGTAGTCCTTTTGCACAGAAAATTCATGTGATTTCCTTTTGATGCCAATTAGCATTTCTTATTACAATAATAATGGTGAGAACAGGGCTCCCAGAAAGATGTGGCCTGGGACACCTTCACTTTGGTTTCCAGCTTGTTGTGCAGGGATCCTGGCCCACTTCTGAGAGAAGACAGCCGCTGGCCAGACCGCTAAGGTGATGTGATGTTAATAACAGGAATGATTCATGTTTTACTTTTTCGTAAAGCTGATTACTTTTCAGAATCATAGTCTACATCCTTGGATTATTTAAAATCGCATGCAATTTTTATTAAAAGGGAAACTAATTTTGTGAACTGAAAAAATATACACTTGAACATAGGCATACATAAAACATCCGGAGTTTTAAGTATTAACAAAGGTGTGGGTTTCTTATGTTCATTCTTCTTGCAGTTATTTCCTGCTGCAATCAGAGTAAGAAGAAATACATTTTCTTTTTTAATTCTCAGCATTGCTGTTCAGGTATAAGAGTTCAGAAGTGTTGTCAGTGAGGCCTGTGGACCAGCTTACCTAGGCAGGCACTCGGAAGCTCACTGGAAATGAAGATTCGTGGGGTGCCTGGCTGGGGCTCTGTAGGTAGAGCACGTGACTCTTGATCTCAACATCACGTTGGATGTAGAGATTACTTAAAAATAGAATCTTTTTTTTTAATATTTGTTCATTTTTGAGAGAGAGAGAGAGACAGAGAGAGAGAGAGAGAGAGGGAGAGAGAGAGAGATAGTAAGAGTGAGCAGGGGTGGGGCAGAGGGAGAGGAAGACACAGAACCCAAAAGAGGCTCCAGGCCCTTTGCTGTCAGCACAGAGCCCAACATGGGGCTTGAACTCACAAATGGTGAGATCATGACCCGAGCTGAAGTCAGAGACTGAACTGACTGAGCCACCCAGGCACTCCCAAAATGAAATATTTTTAAAAACATAAGAAATGCACATTCTTATCCCCTCCCTGGATCTGAGTGTCGGGGACCAGCAACCTGTGTTAACCATGCTCGTCATCCTGGTGATTGATGAGGGCTTTAGAGACAGAGGCCACTTCCTTGTTAGGGTCACGGTTGGATAGGGGTTAAAACATTGTTTGGGCTCAGATTGCCTGGGTTCAAAACCCAGATTCACCGCCTCTATCTCTTAGCTCTGTGACCACAGAGTAAACCTTAAAATGGGAGCATGTTTATAGTGAGGGTCGGGTGTGTGTGGGGGGAGCATTTTCAATTGCTCTTGAATTCTTCATTTAACCCAGAGGGCTCCCCTTCCCATTCTTCATTTAACCCAGAGGGCTCCCCTTCCCACCACCCCACCCAGCCAGACAGATCTGACGTACATTCCAGGCAAAGAAAACCACTGTTTTCACATGTGGGCAAATAACGTTCAGAAGCTGTTGGCCTAAGTGTAAATGAGAGATGTGGATGACTGTTCGCAGAGTGAGTTTACTGCCCCAGAAACTGGATCAAATCCTGAGGAAGAATGGAGGAATGGATAGGTCTCAAAGTCAGGCAAGAGAGAGGGGAAGTGATGTGAGGCTTCTTGGGAATGAGGTTCAGGAGGCAGTCTGGGAACCAGATTATGGCAGATTGCGTATTCCACAAATGGCCATGCTGATATTCCCTGTCCCACGTGTCCTTTAAAAAAATTTTTTTTAACGTTTATTTATTTTTGAGACAGAGAGAGACAGAGCATAAATGGTGGAGGGTCTGAGAGAGGGAGACACAGAATCTGAAACAGGCTCCAGGCTCTGAGCTGTCAGCACAGAGCCCAATGCGGGGCTCGAATTCATGGACCGTGAGATCATGACCTGAGCCGAAGTGGGCCGCTTAACCAACTGAGCCACCCAGGCGCCCCTTTGTCCATGTGTTCTTACCGAACTCTGCCCCTGCCTCACTGAAAGTCAGTCTTGGGGCTCCTGGGGGGCTCGGTCGGTTAAGCGTCCAATTCTTGACTTCAGCTCACGTCATGATCTCATGGTTAGTGGGTTTGAGCCCCGTGTCAGGCTCTGTGCTGATAACACAGAGCCTGCTTGGGATTCTGCCTCTCTCTCTCTCTCTCTCTCTCTCTCTCTCTCTCTCTCTCTCTTTCTCTCTCTCTCTCTTTCCCTTCCCTTCCCTTCGCTTCCCTTGCCTTCCCTTGCCTTCACTTCCCCTTCCCCTTCCCCTTCCCCTTCCCTTCCGTTCCCTTCCCTTCCCTTCCCTTCCCTTCCCTTCCCTTCCCTTCCCTTCCCTCCCTCAAGCTCTCTCTCAAAAATACATAAACTTGAGAGAGATGAGTGTGGGATAGGCAGAGAGACAGGGAGACACAGAATCCAAAGCAGGCTCCAGGCTCCCAGCTATCAACACAGAGCCCAACGCAGGGCTCAAACTCACAAACTGTGAGCTCATGACCTGAGCCAAAGTCAGATGCTCAACTGACTGAGCCACCCGGGTTGCCCCTAAAATAAGTAGACTTTAAAAGAAAAAAAAATAAAGTCAGTCTTATGTCCCTTCCTTTTGAAATTGGGTCGGCCTCTGTGACAGCCGGGTGGGGAATGTGGCACTTTTAGACACTTTGGAAGCAGGTTCTGTAGTCCATTCTTTTTCAGAGCGTAGCTCTTGAACAGGTAGCATTTGCTGGGAGGGATTTAACGTGTTGCTGTGCAGGTACTCAGACTTCAGGACGAGGAAGCCCAAAGAGGTCCTCCCCCTTCTGTTCATTAACAGATTCTGTGGCAGTGGCCCGGCACGTTGGATCCCACCTGCTTAATCACCTCTGTTAAAAATGGACGGAACGGTGTCGTATCTCGAGATTGTATGCAATAACTAAAAAATAGTGTTTCTTGGAGAGGAATGCCAGGGTCTTGTCCTGTGGCCGACCCCCTTCTCCAAGCCCGGGGTGTGCATGGGAGCAGTTAGTTCACATCTCACTAGAACAGAGACTTAAGAAGCTTGCAGTGGTGGGGCTCCCCAGTGGTTGGCAAAATAAAGCCTAGACCAGGGTGACCTCTGAACACTCCCATGCTCCTGGCAGACGTACAAGGCACAAGAAGTCACTTGCTGGGAGAGCCCGCCAAGATGGCCCTCTTCTCCTTGTGTCAAGGCACCTGGGGCCCAGCGATGCCCTCCATTTTCAGATGGAGGGGGAACGCCCTGCAGGTAGTTCCTGGACTTGGAAACACCAGACATGCTTCTTTTGGACGCACCCTGACTCGGCTGTGCTGCCAGAACTCATCTTGGAAATACAGCCCTTCCGCAGGCCTTATCTGAAGAATGCAACTCTTCCCTGTGATTTCTCTTCAGCGGTTGTATTTTTGGAGCGTGTTTCTTGATGGGAGACGTGCTGGGATCCGTAAGGAAGGATGTTGATGTTCTGGTGTCGCTCCTGGTCATTGGAGTGGCTGGCGGGGACACACATCAGTAGGTACGGTTGGGCTTAACATGATGTCCCCTGCCTCCGTGCTGCCTGGTTTCCCTCTTGCCGAGAGAAGGGATGGTCTCTCTTCCTTCTCCAGATGTCTCAAGCTCTCCCTGGTGACTGCTGAGGGGGCAGATCCCTTTGTGGGGGGGGGGGATTCTAAGAGGGGAAAATAGACTATTTCTTTTGCTGTGTTCATATAGTATTGGGGATATTAGAAAAAAGGTGGCAAAGAAAAAATTATTTTCAAGGCTTGGGGGGGTGCTACTGCAGTGTAGTGGTGTTACCTTCTTTTTGTTTCTTTCCTCCAGGGCATAGTTAAAATTCTGAATTAGAATTTTTGTGGCATGTTCTCACTGTGCATCTTGATGATCAGATTTCCACTACGAGATGATATTTATCCCATATGCCTCACTTTCAGAACTGCCTTTTTTGAATCATTCCTCACAAGATGGGAGTGACTTTGTTTCCAGTTTTCAAATGCCTTTCATCTCATGCATCTCTCTCCCTATTTTGAATAACACAGTTTTGACTCAAGAAGACACTTCAGGCTGAAAGAGCCTCATTCAGTCCCAGCTTGGGTGCTTATGGAGGGAGCACATATCAAGATTGGTAGCGAAGGTTTTTCTTTTTTTTTCCCCAAAGCAATAAAGATGACTTAGCACAGATTTGGCAATTATTGCATGAGGTGGGACCTCGGATCTCCAAGCCTTGTGTGTTATTGGACACAGGTCTGTCAAGAACCACTTTAAAAAGCAGCACAGGAGCAGTTACTCTGGAGCTCATGTGATTTACACGTATCAGAAAAGAAAAAAAGAAAAGCAAACCGTCCTTGTGTCACACAAATATGCACTTGGACTAGGCAGCAATTTCCAGAAACACATTCATGTGTGGAATCAAAAAGTACTTAATTGCAAACATCTGAGATGAAAGGAAAAGTGGGATACTTGGAAAAGTATGCTAGATGATTCAAATGGGCACCCTGGAGATGGAAGAGACACTGATGGGAGAGGCGAGCACGGGGTCTGAATGAAGTCATCTCATCAGACGCGAGATGGAGAAATTAATGTTTCCACGTTGATACTTTCTACGGGATAAAAATGTGTATACGTGCCTAAGTTAATAACCTGAATATTATTAATAGATATTGGATGTCTTCATCTTTTTCAAGGAGCTTTATTTATTTATTTTTTCATTCAGTTTGGTCAGAATCTACTTTGGGATTACCTCTTACTGGAAAAACAGCACCATGTCTCTGGGCACATGCATTGTTGATTTTGCTTTCAGACCTTGGAGCAAGGCTCGAGTTGGGGAGTATTGGGGGAGAGAGAGAGAGAGAGAGAGAGAGAGAGAGAGAGAGGGAGAGAGGGAAGAGGCAGAGAGAGAGGGAGACACAGAAACAAAGGCAGGCTCCAGGCTCTGAGCTGTCAGCACAGAGCCCGACGCGGGGCTCGAACCCACAAACTGTGAGATTATGACCTGAGCCAAAGTCCGGTGCTTAACCGATTGAGCCACCCAAGCGCCCCAGAACCACAGGCATTTTGAGCTCCAGCCACCCTAGTAAGCTGCCGGGGACAGTGTCAGGTCAGCTGTGCCCAACTCAGGGTCCTGGGCACCTTCCTGTGAGAAAGAATTCCAAGCAGGATACCAGGTGGAAAAAGCCTGGATTTTCACAAGAGACATGTACTTGACGTATAGGTGTCTTGTTCTGTTCTGGTGTGGGGCAGGGGTAGGACACACTCCTTATTTTTCTTACCCTCTTTTTCTGAGCATCTGTGCTTCTGAGCTCAGCGTTGGGGAAGCAGGGCTGGTCAAAACACGGGTCCTGCTCTCCAGGGTCCGCATGTGGCGGTGGGGAGACAGAGGCAGGTCAGCGAACAGACAGGCACTTTCAGGTGCTGAGGGAATAGCGGAAGTCACAGGGCGGGGGTGTGGGGTGAGGCATGGGGTCCCCATGAAGGGCCTCCTTGAGAAGGAGGGAGGGGTAGGAGGACTGACAGAGGAAGAAGAAGGAGGGGAGGGAGGAGACGAAAGGAGGGAAGGAAGAGGAGGGAAGAGGAGGGATGGAGGGAGAGAGGAAAAGGAAGCATGCATGGCTACCACTGTGTGGTAGGCTGTGGCAACCGCTTGCCCACCTTCCTGGGCGCTGGCTGCTTGGCTGCCCTCGGTCTTCCTCAAGCCCGCCATGTCCCCACCTCTCACCACCTCTGTCGCCATTGTGCTATCTCTGACTTCCGGCATCTGTGGCCCCCAGCCTGGCCCCTTCTTCTGGCCTGGATATGACAGTTCTACCTTTTATCCAGTCCTTGAATCTTAATATGTTTCAGCAGCTTGGGGCCTGGGTTCCCCTGCTGGTCTCGTCCTCACCTCGTTGCTGGCAGCAACTGGTGCCCCTGTCCCGGTGGCTTGCGGTCACCTGCGCCGTCCTCCAGGGGCTGGCTTCTCTGCCACAGCCCTGGCCTCCGGGTCCCTAGAAATTAGACATTTTGGTGGAGGCAGTAACATTTCTTAGCACCTGGAATCGGCAGGCAGCCTCCTGTCCGTGCGTTACCCGCAGTCATCCGCCGCCTGCGGTTACGGTAAACCGCGTGCACGTGGGGGTGAAAGGCTCGTGTGGTGACAGATGTGGCCCCTGGTTCCACACCCCACGCAGGATTAAACATGTGTTTCACCTTCTGCTTATGAATTCTGTCAATAAGTCTAATAAGAACTTGCAAACATTAAATTAGAATCAGCCCATAGGTTTTTACCATGAAAGGAGACAAAATTTGCTGAGATAAGTCAATTTGAAAAAAAAGAAAAGAAGCTGCTCACATTATGCATTTATGAAGTAGAAACTCATTTTCCCATCCAATTTGAGCTTGCTGTTTCACGATGGGTAATAGGTACTTCTGATAACAACAGCAGCCCCTGATGGAAACGCCAACGCAGTCTCACCAGTAAGTTCTCTCCAGGCTCGGGTCAGTGATGAAAATCTCATTGGCCGGACCCTGGCTAGTTAAAGGCGGAGTGCAGTGTGCCAGCCAGTTCCTTGGCTACCTGCCTTGCTGTGTTTATTTATTATTTGTACCTAAATGCTGCCCACCTTGTGCACGTGAACTCCACGCTCCCTCCTCTGGGAAGTGTCCAGGGCTGGCCCTGGGCTGCAGTGATTGCGCCTCTGGCCACCACCACCCTTCAGGCCCCTCGTCCGCTGCTCCCAGCTCTGTGCTCAGGACAGGACAGGCAGAAAGGGAAGGCGGGTGCTGAGTTTGACACCCATTTTCTGCTGGAGCCCTCACGAGAAATCTGTTTGTGGACCTGACAGGCCCCTGCTCAGTCTTCTGGGGGTGACCTCTGCCTTCTTGGGCCCCAGCCTGGGTGTGGGAACCAGGATGGTGGGTGCAGAGGCCTAGAAGGACCCAGAAAGTTCTGCATAAGCCACGTGGTTGAAAAGCAGGCTTGGGGAAGGTTTGCTCTTGGAGAACTAGAGTCAGAGAGATCCAGGGGGGAGCTGGGCACCCAGCCTAGGGAGGATTAAGGTGTTATCTGGGGTGGACGGTTTACAGAGAAATGATGAAGGATTTGAGGGCAGCCGGAAGGCAAGGGCTAGACAGCCCGTGAGTGGGGAGAGGACTGGTGTGCGGTATTGTCGCTCGGGGTCACTCACCCCATCTTCTCCGGTGTTCGCTGAGATGCTCTGCCAGACCCAGAGGGACCGCATCTCTCTGCACTGCCCCGCGTGGCCGTGTGACCCCTTGGCTCCATGGCGTGTTGTGGGCCGTATGTGGCCCATTTGCTCAGGCCCGTGTCTGAATTCGGCTATGCGGCGGGGAAGCTGGATGGCAGATCTGGAGCAGGTTGCTTAGCTCTCTAAGCCTCGTGTCCTCAGCTGTGAAAGGGGCACAACTAATCACCTCCTAACGGGGTTGTTCTGAGATCAAAGTGAGATAAAGGGAGGTGACATGGGGTGCGGGGCTCATCATGCAGCAAACAATTGGAGGCTAACAGGTCTTTGTGTCATTGATATCCTAGCCCCACATGGCTCAGCCCTACCCTTTGTCTGTGTCTTACCCCTCAGCTGCTGTGTGTGCCCTCTGCGGAAGGGGCCATGACTCAGGAGCTGTTTATGCCCCCAGAGCCCTCCCAGGAAGGGGTACGCAGGGGGAGCTCAGTGAGCCCATGAGCATGTTCCTCCTGTTACCTCAGCGGGCAGTTTCCTGAGCTGCGGGAGGGCCGGGCTGGCTCAGGCACAGAGGAGAGCCCTGGGGCCAGTACGCTGGCCCGATGGGATTCCTCTCTGGCTGCGCTGTCCTGCGTCTGAATTTCTGGACTTTGGTCACAAGAATCTCGTAGGAGAGAAGCATGCGGGTTTGGCATGCTGCACTCAACCTCTAGAAATAGCACGCACACACACGGCTCTCAACACATGTTCCTGTGAGGAGTCATAAATTCGTAAGCACATTTAATTGTTCAACAACAAGGCGTACACTTGTCTAAGGGCAAAATACTGAAAAATGCATCGAGCAGGGGAAAATCACCAACAAAAATTAAACTTAAAGTCCCATGACTAAGTATTTATGTAGGGTGTTCCGTTCAATCACAGTTGACCATGTCTGAAAACAGCCAGATGGTGCAGCAGGCATGGGAGAGTTGGCCATGGGTCAGCCCAAGCTGGGCCCGTGGACCCAGGCCATGTCTGTGAGCAGGCGACTCAGGCAGATACAGTGGCTCCTTGGACTGTGGTTTCACAAGAGGAGCTGAGGGGCTGTGTGCACAGCATCCAGCACCAACCGAGGACTCAGTGTACCCCAGACGTTGTAACTGTTATTACTGTAGTTTTTATTTTATTTTTTTACTTCATTTTCCTTAATTATTTTATTTTACTGTATGTATGTATGTATGTTTGTTTGTATGTATGTATGTATGTATGTATGTATGTATGTATGTATGTATTTGAGAGAGGGAGAGAGAGCACACAGGCATGTGAGCAGGGGAGGGGCAGAGAGAGAGAGAGGGAATCCCAGGCATGATTCACGCTCAGCGTAACGCCCCACAAGGACTCTGTGTCACAACCATGAGACCACGACCTGAGCTGAAATCAAGAGTCAGACACTTAGCCTATTGAGCCACCCAGGGGCCACCCTTATGATTGTATTTAGGAGCACTAATGCCATTTGTTCCTCCTGAAAAAATGGCCGTTCTTAATTCTTTTGTGTACTCTCAAGTGAGATAAACATGTTAACTGATTGCTGTCGCACGTTCCGCGTCTGACACCCTAGTGAACGGCAAACACATCTCCATTCAGTAACGGCCTTAAAAGAACCACAGACCTGGTTTCGCAAAAAGATGTATCTTTGCAATCAACAGACCTGCCGTTCATTCCTGCAGCCATCAGGAGGCTCTCAGCTGTTGGCACACATCCACCAAAAATGCAGAGAGAGGGTGCGTGACCTTGAATACTTACGTGAGAACAACAGGTGTCTGTGAACACGAGCTGAGAGCAAAGAGCACACTTAGGGACATTTCGCTCAGAGTGGGACCCCTGGCTCTCACACCTACTCCCCTGGAAGCAAATTTACTGAGAAAGAAATGGAGGCAGCATGACAGCGTCTCAGACTGGAGCCCCCCGCCATCTGTGCAAAGACCTAAGCGTGTGGTGCAGACCCGGTGCCTTTTCTCTCAGGGTGTTTTAAGATAAATATCCTGAAAAAGCATAACTGTTGACTGAGCTTGATTCAGTCATTATGGAAAGAAAAGTCCGAATTAATAAGTAAAGAGAAAGCACTCAGAGGTTTGGCGGTTGGTGGGCGTTTGGCTCACCACCTGTCCCCAACCCCAGTGCTGGGCATTATCCCACTATTCCTGCTGCGACTTTAATCCCTAATGAGCAAGGGCCAGGCCTGGGTCTCAGAAGCAGCTGAGGTCCCTGATGGGAGACAAGTGATGGTAAGACCATAGCTGTGAGCCAGCCCTTCCTGCACAAGGTGCTTTGCAGAGTGATTCTGTTTGCCTCGGCCATCCTCGGATTGTGGCGTCACTCTGACCTCTGCCGCCTCTTCACATCACCTCCGCTGTACGTCGTCTCCTCTTTGGTCTTTTATAAGGACACCACTGTGTCACATCTGGCATGAGCTCATCTCGAGACCCTTCACATAACGACATCTGCAAAGACCCTTTTCCAGAGGAGGTGACATTCACAGCTTCCAGGATGCAAATGTAATTGGGGGAGAGGGGGCACCGTTCACCCTCTGCAGAGAGCCTTCAGTCAAATCTCTCAGCACAATGCCTGGCACCACTGAGTGCTCGAGGAATATTATCTGTTCCTGTATGGTAACTATTGTTTCCTGGGAGAGGGTTTGGGAAGCCCTCTGGCCCTTTGTTTAAAACAGAACAGATGGAAGGGAGAGTCTTCATGACGGGGCAGGCGAGAAGGGGCCAGGGGCACTGCTGCCGGGCCTGCCAAGCGAACACAGGGCTCCCTGCCTCAGTCCCCTCAGCCTGGGTTGAACTTTTCTTTTGGCATCTGCATTGTGGGTTTCTCGGGAGCAGAAGTTTTCCCGGGTAGAGTATGCTTTCCCTCTGGAGAGGCTCGGCTGTCCTGCCCCTGGCCAGTGTGCTCCTGCAGCACCAAGTCTCAGAGCTAACCACCACCTGCTGTCAGCAGAGAGGTGGGCAGAGCCCAGGAGGATTGTACCAGGGGACGAATGCACCACTGGCCTCCTCTATCATCTGTGGCCTCAGTGGAGCTGCTCGGATGCCAGACTGGAGGAAGCAGCAGAATCTTCCTCTCTTCCCAGGGGAGGAACCCATGCACCTGACCTGGGACGTTCACCCAACAGAGCACCAGGACTGAGGGGCTCGGAGCTCCTTGCCTGAGGCTGGGGCTCTCGGACAGGTCTCTGTCCCGAGCCCTGCACAGCGGTCCCCTCACCGCCTCCTGACCTCTCCGACCCCATGGGTGGTCCGCAGGCACTCATGTCCTTCCATGTTCTCTTGCCTTCTGGGGATCACGGGCCCACTTTATGCCAGGTGAGGTGCTAGGTGGACGCTGCAGCCTTGGAGGGAGCACTGGCCAGAGAAAAGCCATCTGTCTGTGTCTGCCCCTATTTACCGATTTGTGGGATGAACAGATTCTGTCCAGGTGGTGAAGGTTGACCACATGCAGGCTGCAAGCCACCTCTCCCTGTGATCCTCAGGTGCGTCTCCGGCTCTGGCCTTGTGTGTGCGCTAAGAGCCAATTAAGTCTGTTCCCACATCTGTTTATGCCAATTGCACCAGTTCATGTAATTACATCACGTGACTAAATATTACATGAAACAATGGCATTTCAGTGCGAACAGGAAGAAGACCTTTGTTTCTATAAAAACAGTCGAATTTTTGGAAACACTTAAAATGGGCAAGGTAGTAAAAATTTTCTTTCAAATTCAGGTTCCATGAATCAGCAATAAAGGATTGAAGGAAGGAGTCACAATTCTGACTGATGGTGATACCTGCGGGCGCTTCAAATTGCCTGCGTCCTCACAGCACGTTAGGTGGGTGGGATGTGCGCTGCGGGCATGGTAGCTGTGAGCCAGAAACCAGAGGGCAGGGGGAGGGTGTTTTCCCAGTGGTGACCAGACAGTAAGTGAGCATATGTCTAAGCGTTTTGTGTTGAGATGTTTAAGGCATCATCGGTGGTAATGACTGTCCACTTCACAAGACTGAGCCTGTGTGGCTCAGTCGGTTTAGCATCTGACTCTTCTTGACTTTGGCTCAGGTCATGATCCCAGGACTGTGAAATCGAGGCCGGCGTCAGGCTTCGTCCTTACTGTGGAGTGGATCCTGCTTGGGATTCTCTCTCTCTCTCTCTCTCTCTCTCTCTCTCTCTGTCTCTCTCTCTCTCTCTGTCCCTCTCCCCTCCCTCTCCCTCCCTCTCTCTCCCTCTTCCTCTCTCTTTCTCTCCCTCCTCTCTCTCCCTGTCTCTCCTTCTCTCTTCCTTCCCCCTCCACCCCTCTTCTGCTCATGCTCCCTCTTTCCAAATTAAAAAAAAAAATGGTCCACTTCATAGGACGTTTTTGGTCCCGTTTGAGAGGGAGTCTTCTGGGAGGCACTGTGATGGCGGGAGCTCACAGGGACCCAGGTCTCTCCAACATCCAGGATGTCATCCCCAGACCACAGATCCCAGAACAGTGATACCTGTGGGATGGCATGTCAGAGTCTCCACAGCGCCTGACACATCCTCAGGAGGAAGCACTCCAGTTTTGTTGTTACTCTTCAGTGGAGGAAGCGTATAAAAGAGGGGTTACTTTTGTCACACATACGCACATGCGTGTGTATTTCTCTCTCTGTTCCAAAGACGGTAACTCTAAACGTGACCTTCTGTTCAGTCAGCGTACACAAAATAATCCTGAAAACATGGGAACTCACTTCCAAGAGAGAAAAAGAAGTGTAGACAAAAACTGAGGCATAAGCAGCAGTTACCTGCCGGTCAGGTCTCCTTAGGGTCCCAGAGAGCTGTCAGCTGGCCCCTCGACACGAAGACGCAGGGTCTCACACAGCGGCCACCTGGATGCTCACACACCAAGCGTGGGGATGCTTTGCTTGCAAAGCTCATTGCACTCCGTCTAGTTAGAAGGCAATATCTTTTAAAAGGTAAAATATTGCTCATGTAGATTATTTAACTTTTTTTTTTAGCTCCTTCTGTAATAATAAAAAGAGACATACAGCATCGAAATGAGCGATTTATGGAAACATATAAAGGAGCACATTTTCTTGGCGAGTCCTTGAAATTTAATTTAGAGATGTGGCAGCAGAGGAAAGGATGCATTTTCATGATGCTTGTTTCCTCTCCTTTGGGTGACTTTGCGGTGCCTTTGTGAGAGCAGCTGAGTTCAGGGAAGGAGCCACAGGGCCTTTCAGATGGTCAGGCATCCCCGTCCCTGAGCATTGGGTGGGGAGGGCCTTGTGCTAAGCCTGAGGACCTCCTCTCTCTGCACTCACTCCCTCGCTTGAGAGTTGAGTGCCACCGGCGTGTCTCTACTTGGACGTCAGGAGACCATCTCACACTTGATGCGTGGGGAGCTCAGCTCCCACCTCCGAAGCTTTCTCTGCGAAGTCTTTCCCATCCTCATGGATTTCAACAGTGTCTGTCCAGGTGCTCCAGCTGGATCACCGTGTCATCCCGGCTCCTCTTTTCCTACACCTCACACGTAATCTATCACCGTGCCTTTCAGCAACACCTTCCAAATACATCCAGAAGCCAGCTGACATAGATAGGTAGCTTGTAGCCAACACCACGTGGGCGCCTGAGGAACTGCTGTGGCTGCTGAACTTCCATCCTGCCCACCCTTACCCCATTTCAGTGTCTACACGATGGCCAGTGGGAACATGCTAACGCCCAGTAGGGCGATGTCACCCTGCTTCCAATCCTCTGAGGGCTCTTTTCTCCCTCGGCCGGTCATGTGACTGTGTGAGTGAGGGGCTGGTCTGCCGTGTGGTGCCAGGGGCTCCTGCAGCTGGAGACACTGAGAGCTGGGTGTTGAATGCAAGCGGGCACCTTCACAAATGGAGCAAGCCCCATGGACAAAGCAGGTTCTTAGTGTTCTGGCCCCGTCCCTCTGATGCCAGAGCAGGCACATCCCTGTATCACGTCATCGTCACTGGGGAAGGCCTCCTAGGCTAGGACCTTGGTGGATGTGAAGGAAGATTGCCAGGAGGGAGAGAATACCAGATGGATGAAATGTCTACGATTCCATTCTGGTTTAGGGAAGTAACTTACGCCTCAAAGATAGTGAGTCGGGCACCCATGTGTCTCAGTCAGTTGACAGTCTTGACTCTTGAAATCATCTTAGGTCGTGATCTCACAGTTCATGGATCGAGCCCTGTGTCAGGCTCTTCATTGACGAAGAGGCTGCTTGCCATTCTCTCTCTCCCTCTCTCTCTCCCTTTCCTGCTTGCTCTCACTGTCTCAAAAAAGGAGGAGGGGGAGGAGAAGGTAAAGGAGAATGAGGAGGGGAAGGGGAAGAGGAAGGGGAAGGAGGTGCCTAGGTGGCTCCGTCACTTAAGCAACCAAGTTCGGCTCAGGTCATGATCTCACAGTTCATGAGTTCAGACCCCATGTCGGGCTCTGTGATGATTGCTCGGAGCCTGGAAGCTGCTTTGGATTCTGTGTCTCCCCCTCTCTCTTCCCCTCCCCTGCACATGCTCTGCCTGTCTCTCAAAATTGAATAAATGTTAAAAAAATTTAATAAAAGGAAGAAGGAGAAGGTGAGAGGGAGGAGGAGGAAGAGGGGAAGGAGGAGGGGAGTGGGGAAGGGGGAGGAAGAGGGGAAGGAGAAGGAGGAGGAGGCAGAGGGGTGGGGGAGGGGGAGGGAGAGGAGGAGAAGGAGGCAGAGATGATAATACAGAGTGGCTGGAATAACCAAAGCCCAGGTATGACCCTGTGGGATCAACCCTAGGTTGTGTGCCACAACTAGGTTTTGGCACACAACCCTAGTACTTCCCCGGGAGAGTGCCCCAGGCGAGGGACGTCCCTGCTCTCACAGAGTGTACAGTCTAGAATACCTGTCTAAAGTCCCCAAGAGGGTCTGAACTGACCGACATCAGCCAAGAGAGCTCACTGGCATCACATGACGCTCTGCAGACTGAGTCTGGTTTCTCTGTGTGTCATCCAGTCAGATTGCACGTGGCATTTAAGGCCCTCGTCTGAAATGAAACCAGGGGCCCAGGTGATGGATTGTTGACTGATTCATTCATTCACACACATTCACTGCACACCTGTTGTATGCCAGGCGCTGGGTCAGCCACTGGGGGTGGTGAGCCCCACGAGACCATGAAGCGAACCAAGAGTGTCCCAGCACCAGGGCTCCTGGAGGACCCTGTCGCAGAGCCATCTTGCACAAGGATGTCTGGAAGGCCGCCCTGTGCAGCTGCCCCCACGCACACCACATCTCTGTTGTATGTTTACACAGGGCATCAGGGATTTATGTGGGGAGGCATTAAAGCATCAGGGATATCCAGTCAGAGCAACAAAAAAATACAGGGACCGTCTTTCACTCCTGGTATCTGCACAGTTCCCTTTTTATGTGACAAATATGGAGAACAATTAGGTCCCTTTTGATGGGATAATTGCTTGCTACCTGAAGAAGCTGCCTTAAAATGACAACTCGAGCAACGTGGACTTGCCAGCACTATTTAAACCCGTCACATTATCCAGAAGAAGTGGAAGGAAGGCTGAACCAATCCGTGAATGCCTCCTTCCTAGATTGCCCAGCCTTTTGTATCTGTTATTAACAAGTATGCTGCTTCTCTGGTGAGAAAATGTATTTGCATAGCTCCCAGTGGCTACACCAGACAGTGGTCAGCTCGAGATAAACCTCCCAGAGCTGGGTAGGAGGGTATTACACACATACCATAACCAGGTCCAATTATGTTGAAAACCAATAGCTGTGTTTCTCTGCCCATGTGTTCCTTGAGTGTGAAGAGAAGGAACATAGACTGATAGAATAGAATGGAATGGAATGTAACGGAACAGAACAGAATGGAACGGAACAGAATAGAACAGAATAGAATAGGAGTAAAATAAACTAGACTAGGCTAGAATAGACTAGACTAGATTAGAACAGACTAGACTAGACTAGACTCGACTGGAATAGAATAGAAAAGAATAGAATAGAATAGAATAGAATAGAATAGAATAGAATAGAATAGAATAGAATAGAATAGAATAGACTCAAATAGACTAGAGTAGACGAGACTAGAATAGAATAGAATAGAATAGAATAGAATAGAATAGAATAGAAAAATAATATAGAATAGAATAGAATAGAATAGAATAGAATAGAATAGAATAGAATAGAATAGACTCAAGTAGACTAGAGTAGACGAGACTAGACTAGAATAGAATAATAAAATTGCTACAGGGTTTTAAGGATGGGAGTCTGAGGAGGATCCTTCAGGTTCTTGCCGCTTGTTCCATCTTGTATGGGTCTCCCAGGAGCACAGGGTATGCTGGTTCTGGCAGCCCCTGTGGGCTGCCCCCTGGTTGGAGGCAGTGTTGGGGCCTGCCAGCACTCCACGTGGCACCAGCAGCCTGGAAGTGCCTTCTTGAAGAAATGGCCTGGAGAGGCACGAGGCTCCTCGTTTTCTTTCTTTCCAGTAATTGACTGTATATTGAGTTCCCCACCAAAGTGGACAGTCAGGCGCTCTTTCCGGATGAAAATTACAGCGAGAGACAAATGGCAGTTGAAATAAGTAACATCGAGTCGCTTGACAAATGCATCTGCAGCAGCAGCAGAGGCCCCGGCTCAGGAGACACAATTATGCACCTGACCTTTGAAGCCAGTGCCTCAGTGGCCTCAGGAAAATGGATCGGCTACGCGGGGCCTGGGGTGGGCCCTTTCCATGTATTTGTCCCAGAAAAGTTAATCAGAGTGAAGTGGAGACGGGGAGAGCTAAGGTTATCCTGATAGCGTTAAAAAAAATTAAATTCCGGTTGGCCCTTTGCAATCCAGGCTCATTTCTCTCTCCCTCTCTCTCACCTATGGAAACCGTGTCTATCCGTGTCTTTTCAGTGTGAGAACAGTTTCACCCTTGAATTGGTGAGAGGAGCCTTACAGTTTCTTAGGGAAGTGCAGAGGGCAGGACAGGGATTGCGAGGGGAGGTCCAGTGGTTCCCATGGTCTCCTCCACTCCACCCACAGGGCTGGTGGGAGAACACAGATAGTGCCATTTTACCTGGGCAAGCATGTGGTTGAGGACAAGGCCCCTGGGGGTTTTATGGGCATGGGTTTTCCTGGAGGACAGATCTGGGAAGGCTAAGAGAACGTACGCAGGGAGCTCCGGAGGGGCAGAGGAAGGATAGGTCAGGTGTCGTCAGTCACCCAGCTCTCCTTGCCCTGAACAGATGCATCGTGCAAGAGTGTGTCTTTGCATCTGCCCATCATGCCCAAGGCTGGGGGTGATGCTACGTCCCTGAGGATTCAAGGACCAGACTGAGCCCCTCTGCTGGTTGAGCCAAGAGGAGTGTCAAGGCTGGGATCCTAGATGCTTACACTGGGGGACATCTCCCCGAGCACCATACGGCTGCCTGCCTGGCCAGTGCCAACCAACGTGGCCTGGAAGGCTCCAGAGCTCAGGCTGAGAGGCCACCTCTGGACATTGTGCCCATAGGAAGCCCCTCCCTTAGCTGTCATCCAGAAGGAGAAAGTCCCTGGTGTTGCTTCTGAGGCCACCACCGCACTGCCTCTTAACACCCCAGACAGGTTCCTGGAGGTTGGATGGTTGCCGAGTAGAAACCAGCACCTCCTTGACCTGCTGCCCTTAGGAAAATGGACATGGCCCAGCAGCCGGGGGTGACTGTGCTGCCATCCCCACCCAGCCTCCAGCCATGCTGCACCCAGAACCTTCTAGGGGTCCACCAGGGGGCTTTGTGCATGTGTACAGTGTCGGGAGGCCCTGCAGGAGGTTGCCTCCACCCGGTGCGGTACCCTGGTGGTGGTTCAAGGTCCTTCTCTCCTGCCCTCCCACCCTTCATGTGCGCATGGGCAGCAATGGGTCCCACGTGCCAGGTGCCGATGGCAGTGTTTTACCAACCTCAGTCATTTACTTCCTTACTCCGTGGTTTGGTTTGGCCACGTCTCCTGCCACCACGGCCCATCTTCACCGTTTTCCACTTTGAAATATTTCCTTTTTTATTATTTATTCATTGTCTCCTCTTAGTTGCCTTTTTAAAAAATAGACTTTATTTTTTAGAGCCGTTTTAGGTCCACAGCAAAATCGAGAGCAAGAGGAAGGTCCAAAAACGTTTCCATATGCCGCCCTCCCCGCACTGACGTGGCCTCCCTCGTCGTCACCGTGCCCACGGGATTTGTTACAGTCCATGAACCACGTGGACGAGTCATTATCACCCAAAGTCCATCGTTCACCTGAGGATTCACTCTTGGCGTTGTGTGCATTCTGTGGGTCTGGACTGATGTGCGGTGGCACGGCCCGCCAACATAGCACCACACACTGTGGTTTCTCGGTCCTGAAAGTCCCCCGTGCTCCCCCCTTGTCATCCATCTCGCAAATCCCTGGAAACCACCGATCTGTTTACTGTCTCTCTAGTGTAGCCTTTTCCAGAACGTCATAGATTGGAGTCAGATTGGCTTCTTTCATGTGGTAATACACACTTAAGTTTCCTTAAGGTAACTTATTAAACTGAAGTGAATTTATTTTAAAGGGAATCAGTACCACGCATGGAAAACTAGTATCATTTATATTAATGGGGGATAATGGGATGAATACAATAAAAAGCGAATACGTTTTGGCTAGAGATCATCAATTAACAAAGAGTCAGAGCCCCAGATCTGTTTTCTTTATTGAAAAGATACATGAGTGTATGTGAGGTGTCAAAGCTAGAGCACCATGGAACTAAGGCTTTCCTCTTTATCGGAAGAGCTGAAGAGCCTCTGCTGCATGTGTCTGCTCGGTCGATACCAGTAGGACAGTGGTGGGTTCACACTGTTCCTTCTTCTCGGATTTAGTTATATTCTGGAGCAGATGTTACTATTGCCAGTTTAAAGAGGGGAAATTGAGGCTTGGCAAGGCAGTGGAGCCAGGACCTGAACCCAGCATCCTGGCCCTCAGGTCTCATGCTCACGAACATCGCATTCCTCGCCTCAGGGAGAGGGGGCGGTTCCGTCTCAAGGCTCCTGGCCCCCGGCATCAGACTGGCAGGGAGGTGTGCCCCCAAGGCATGTGTCGGTCCTGGAGGCTCAAGGCAGCCCACCTCTGGGGCCAGGCTTGTCATCTACCTCGCCTTTGGGTTGACTCTCTGACCCAAAGTGCAGATAGGCTTCTGTGTGAGTGGACTATCCGCAGCTGGGATGGGTTGGATCCTCTGGGAAGGGCCCTAACCTTCCTAAGCGCTCTTCTCTGTCATGTGTCTTGGGGGCAATCAGGAAGTGATGCGGGGTGACCTTTCCCCCAGAACAGAGCTCCCCATTAATGCTCGACATTAATGCTCAGGTTCAGAGGATCAGGTTCACAACATCTCAGCCTTCCCCATTAATGCTCGACACCTGGAACGATTGGGCCCACACCAGGAGTTGGTTTCTCAGAGAGGCTCTCTGCAACCCCAGGGTTCCTTTTAAATTTCTCAGCAGCAAAGGATATACGAGAGGGAGCGGCATGCGTGCCCAGGCGGTGGGAGGTCTTTCTTACCAGTGACCTGGGGAAGTGATCTGCTGTCTCCAGGAAGGTGGATGCTGGAAGTCCCTCACCTGTGAGCATCTGGCAGGGCTTATTATGCATGGCCATGGAAGGAGCGGCCCTCCAGCTTTCACGACCCGAGGATAAGTTATGTCTGACTAACGTATTGGCAGACCCGCGAGCGTCTGTCCTGGTTTTCTGGGTTGGCTGTTGTCAGCAGGAAGATTGACACTCCTCCAGCTCCTTGTTCTGCATCCTCCCTCCTTCTGTTTGACACCTGTTGATAGCGTTCCAGGCGCTCCACCACTTGGGATGGCTAAACGGCCCTGGTTTCTGCTTCTATTAGGCTACCGGGCAACTTGTCTAAGAGCGGAGCATAGACCTGGAGTGCGGGCTGTCTGCACCCACACTTCCCACCCTTGCACACTGGGGGGGCAGGCTCTCTCCGTCCCCTTCATCCCCTCTGGAAGCTTACCTTCCATTCTGTGGCTGTGACGACTGGGTATTTCTATATTTGAGGAAAGTACGCATGGTTACAGGGAGGTCAGGACCAGGGCACTTGAGGCCTCTTTCCTCCCCTTTTTGGGGTTGTGTGTATGGGAAGATAGAAATGGGACCCACTGCATCTAAGCCCTGTGTGCAGAACTGAGCCGTGGGGAGTAAAGTGTCTACATGGGCATGGCCCAGGGGGCCTGGCTCTCTTGTCTGAGAAGGTTCTGGAAGCAATAGAGACCAGAGTCCAATGGTCTGTGTCACGATCCCTTGTGGTCGGTCTGCCCTCTGTAGAACACAAAGTGGCAGGGTCGGTCACCCGGAGGAAGGAGTTGGCAAGCACCTGGCAATTTGACAGGTCCCAGGCACTGCCTGAGCTTTAGGTGAGGCAACAGTTCCCATGGACACTGGAGAGCTGCACAGAGATGCTGCGGTCATCAAGACAGCGTGACGTGGGAGGAGAGGGGGTGATTACACCAGTGTGGCCCAAAGCCCAGGTGCCACTGGCACACCAGGTGCAACATCTCTGAACCTGAGGGAGCAGGCCGAGAGCTCAGGCCTGTCACCAGAGGGGCTGGGGCCTCTCCTCTGCCCTCTTCCTTTGCCTCTTCAGTTCTGGGCACCTGGTCTAATACTGCATATGCCCAGCCCACCCCCTTCCCTGATGACTCGTTCTTCTGGCTGCTGCCACCATCCAATCTTACGTTGTACTTCATTCTTTCGTCCGTCGTGTGGTTCTGCCCATTGGGGTCTGGGCGGAAGAGCTCATTGTCTGGTTCCTAGTGCCGGGCACCTTGTGAGTCCAGGACACATGTTTCTTGCATGGCTGACAGGTGGCCACATGCCGCATGGACGTCTTGTGCAGGCTAGATCACACGGCCAGCTTACGGTGTCTGGAGGGGGAGGCGTGCATGGGTCCAGTCGGGCCGCAGGGACCTCACCGTCCACTCGGTCTTTCTGGCTTCTCCTGGAGCAGCTTTTCTTCCGGTAAATGGTAGCCAGAGCAAATGTGCCCAAGCCTAGTTGTGAAATCTGCAGTGGTATGTAACAGGAACACTTTTACTTTCTGTAAAGCTGAACTCACAGTTCTCCCCATTCCCCCCTTTTGGGGGAGCCATGGGAAGGATTGTAAAGATATTTTTTTAACATCAATTTTAAAAAAGAGAGACGCCACATATTCCCCTCTGTTCTGCCTTAAATCAAGGAAATACAGCTAGGGCCTTCTTGGGGGACTTCCCGACTCCTTCCCATCCACATACTTACTGCTCTGTTCAGTTGTTCATCTGGCCCACAGACACGGGTCTGGCACCCACCAAGCTCCAGGTGTGATGTGTGATAATGAACCCTTCCTATTAGATCAGATGCTTTGAAGGTGAAAGAAACCAACCAGGGATAGCATTGGCTGAGGGCCACAAGGACTTTCTGGCAGTAGTCCTGAGAGCCTCCCTGAGTTACAGAGAGAGGAAGCCGGGGCATGAAGAGTGGTGGACGCGTGAACAGAAAGAACTCAGACAGTAAGCTGGTGCTGTGTCTTTGAGAAATTTAAAGGTGAGGAGAAGCCAAAAGTTGTGAGGACAAAACAGGGTTAGAAGCCCGGGGATTGAAATCACCGTATTCCAAGTGGATGAGGAACAGCCAGTGGAGAGAAAGAGAGCCTGCTACACATCATCTTATAAAAAAATTTTAATTTCACTTTTTATTTTTAGAGACTTTGAGTGGGGAAGAGGGCAGACAGAAGGCGAGAATCTTAAGCAGGCTCATGGAGCCCGATAACGGGGCTGGATCGCACGACCCTGGGATCATGACCGGAGCCAAAGCCAAGAGGCAGACGCTCAACCAACTGAGACCTCCAGGTGCCTCGACGATGACACATCTTTCATCTCCTTGTGTCCTGCTGGCAGAGGTGGCGAGGAGGTGAGAGTTCCTGGGAGGACCTTGGGGGGCCCGTCTTTGGCTAGACTCCCAGGTTCCTTAAGTCAGGGGGAGGCCCTGAGCAACCATCCAGTGCTCCTGCACGACTGCTTACAAGATGGGGAGCGTGGTGGCATCAGCGGCGAGCGGGAATGACTTTCTTCTGGAACCTTCCTCGGTGTCACCGAGCAGCTTGTAGCCTGTGACATGCCATGTGTGTCATTCGACAGGTTTGCGTGAGTGCCCAAAATATGCCGAAGAAGGCTCTCCCGAATGAAAGGTTAAGAGATGAGGGGTCCGCGTTGCTGGTGGGGCGGTGGGAAGGGCGGCTTCCACCGTCACACTCGTCTTGTGGAGCCAATAGCCGCAGGTTCTTGCAGGGACCGGGGCGCACCTGCCCCCAGCCACGCAGAGCCCTTGGTGATCTTTCCGCCTGGGTCTCCATCGGCTCTGGGTGCGGCTACTCCACTAAATCATTGCCGGTGTGATGAGGGTACAGTGATGACTCCTGTGGCTTTAATGAGCGTTTCCTGAAGACCAGTGAGTTTGAGAATTGTTTTCACGTTTGTCGGTCGGTTGGCGATGCTCTTGAGGTTTACTGACTGTGCACATGCTTCTGTTCATTGACAAATGGCTGGGTTGTTTCTTCTTGTCCTTTCTGTCAGAGGTCTGTGCGTGTTGGAGCTGTTCACCCATTGCTTCTTATCTGCTGCAAATGTGGATGGCTCCAGACTGCCGATGGTTTGACCTAACCGTTTTTCGTCTTTTCCGTGGCGTGAAGGCAACATGCACTCAGTGGAAAGCGTCTTTGGGATTGCGGGTTTGGACCTCTTCCTGGGTTAGTGATGTGTGGTCCGATCATCTCCTATGATGTGCGGCAGCGCGGGCTCCCGTTAGCCACATGACCACAAGTGTCACCAACCCATACGCTGGTGGCCACTCTGCACCCAGGCGTCCCTCTGGCTCCCACTTCAGGACAGTATTTGGTACATTCCACGAGGCAGTCAGCACTCCTTGATCCAATAGGATTTAGGATGAACGGTCCGGCCCAGCCGTGGGCTCACAGGACTGTTCTTGCATATGGAAGGCAGGCTGGACTGAGCTCTGAGGTGTGGGAGGTCAGGCGTATGCATGCATTTTAGACTTAATGATGTTTTCAACTAAGGATGGGTTGATAGGGATACAACCCCATCGTGAGTCCAGGAAGATCTGTATTTATTTTTTTTACAAAGACTTCATTTAGGGGCACCTGGGGGGCTCAGGCCATGCGTGATCTCACAGCTGGTGGGTTTGAGCCCCGCGTTGTGCTCTGTGCTGACAGCTCAGAGCCTGGAGCCTGCTTCACATTCTGTGTCTCCACCTCTCTCTGCCCCTCCCTTGCTCACACTCTGTCTCTCTCTCTCAAAAATAAATAAATAAGTATTAAAAAATTAAAACAAAATAAAACCCACAAGGCTTTCATTTACCTGTTGATGTGTTTGCAAAGGCATTTGCTATGTAAAATTTCTCATTTTTTATGCTGCCAAGTGTGAGTGCTGTCTGTGCAGCATCTGAGGTCCCTTCCTGCCCAGGGATGTGTCCCTGTGCCTAGATCCTGGTGGAGTTTCTTCTGTTTCTCCTAGGAAAGCGCCTGTCCGACACCACCCCTTAAAAGAGCCTTGTCTTTTCTGAAACATCAATTAGATCTGAAATAGGAGAAATACGGAAGGTGTAAAATTGTTGCCTGGATATTATTTTATAGCCCTGTGTCAAGATCCTATTGAGAATTGCTGGGAAACCCGTGTTGTGAGAGAACTTTGACTTGATTTTCATGGTGGATATTTCCTTCTTACCCTTTCCGCACTGAGTCCTCTTCTCTGGACAGTCTGGACAGTGGCACCCCCAATTTCTTTGGGGTAATGAAGGCGTCTCGGCCATCAAGGGCATTCTGGATTAGACCCATTGGTGTCCACTCTTGCCCCTCGAGCTCCCGGTGCAACAAAGCCTGGTGGAGGCCCTCCTGAGCTGAGTGGAGGGCTGGAGGCTGAGAGTGGGCCAGGGGGCTGGGCCGTGTCTCTAAGCCCCTGTGCCTCCCCTTTTTGCCCTCTGGGTGCATGATTCTCAGAAGTGGCCGGGCAGTCCCTGGCTGGAGCATCCTGCATTCAACTGTTCCTCATTCTGGGTATTTCCATGGCTCTTCCTGTCTCTGGCACATCGCGATGCCCAGACACGCACCAGGCAGGTTTGCACACCGGGCCGGGCTCCAGTACAAACGCTTGGCAGGCCTTGGCAGTGCAGTGTAACTCCTTTGGCTTGAATTTGGAAACACAGGTGACTCCAGGCTTACGGCAGACCTGGATCAGGTAGTCTGGTTCCCGATGTTCAGTCCAAATCCTGGAAGTTCCCTTTGGAGCAGGGGTGGACACTGGCTGAAGAGCCCTTTCTCGGAGCTGCCCCCTGGGAGGTTGGGCAAGAACGGGTGGAATAAAGACGTCAGCCATGGAGGGACAGACGTGCTCTGCGTTGGCTGTGGTTCGAGTGTCCCAGCCCCTGGCACCGGTGGAAATGTTCCCCAAATGTGATGAGGAAGCCCGTGCCCGAGGAGCTGGGGGGAGCCGGTAGTCTCTACATTTTGATGTTGAGTTTTCACACTGAAAGCTGTTTACAAGACATGTTCAGTCCAAATTTTTCATCTCCTCTTGGTTTACGGAGAAAATGCCAAACTGTGTGACTTAGTTTTTCCAGATTCAGTGAAATGGTCCTAGTCCAGGGGATGGGAAGAGATCAGCGGAAGCCTGGATGCCAGAGAAGGGGGTTGTTGGGACTTTTTCTGGTGATTGAAGGCAGTTTTGCCTCTCCCCTCCACCCACCAGGGTCCAGAGGAAACACACCCACTATAGGGTGGGTACCTCACTCTCCCCGTGGGCTGGTTTGTCAGAGCATCATTGGTCGACACATTTGCCTGCTAAATAGTGCTGATTTCACTCCTGTGCTGTAGATTGCACGTTGAGCAAAACTAGATGTGACACCTGTCTCTCTTCAGAGAGATGGAATTTAATAGAGAAGGCAGGTAACGGGTTTTACGAATATAATTTCACGTAAAGTTTGAAGGCTGCAAGAGTGAATGATAGGAGGATTTGAGTTAGTCTTGAGAGGGAGAGGGCAGGGAAGCCTTCCTGGAGTTGGTGATGACTGCTCAGAGGGAGAGAAAGAACGATTGTTTTGGGCAGAGGGAAAGACATGAGCAAAGGTCCTGGGGCTGGTGGGAGTTTAGAATTCAACTGACCAGAAGCCAGTCCTCATGGCTGGGAGTCACAGAGGAAGCAGAAATAGCAATTAAAAGAAGCTGCAGTGGGGGGCTGGGCCATAGCATTCTGAGTCTTGTGTTTGGTACAGGACTTCAGACTCATCTGTCCAGCTGCTCACCTGCCCACCTGTCCAACGTGTACCGAGGAGGCGGGTGTGGACATTGATCTCGTGACTGGTGCTCCCCGGGTCTCCCCTCCGTACCCCAGCTTTGTCCACCCAACCGGGCCTTCATGTCTCTGAGATCACACAGCTGGCTTGCTGCCCTCCTCCACACATCTGCCCCAGGCGCTCACGCACGGATGCTGCATCACTCTGGGCCCCGGGATTTCCAACCTCAGACTTCGTACCAGCGGCCTCTCCACCTCCCTGCCTCCCCTCCCTTGTTGCTGTTCACTCACACTGGTCTTTGAGCCACTTTCAGTCCAGATCTTTCGCGGCTTCCCTGAGTGAGGCTGGGACAGGAGCCCCTCACCAGGGGGACTGTGAGCGACCTCCCCTAAAGCGTGTCCCCGTCAGACTGAGCTTCTAGAGCACAGGGCCTGGCCAGGCCCCTTCCCTGCTGTGAACTTGGTGCCCAGCGTGGTGCTTAGCACACGGGCATGCAGCGTGCACATGACCCAGTGAGAGCCCCCGCGCACCCGCTCCCTACATCCCAAACCACCCCAAGGGCCCTGCCCCGCAAGCTGCTGCAGAAGGAGCCCGCTGTTCATGCAGATGCAGACAGACACACTGATGCAGCGGCTTGCAGACCAGGAGAGGATGAGACACCGGTTCCAGAAACTTTCTAGCTGCCACCATTTAACGCCCAGAGCTATTTTCAAATGTTAGACACAGACATTTTGAACCGCATTAGAATGCACAGAATTCCGAATTATCTTCTCAGCAGCACATGAGAGAACTGTCTGTCACCCGAAAGGGGAAGAAGGGAATGACGAATTTCTAAGGTACAAAACCTGGAAAGGGGAAACTAATCCACAGGCAGTTCTGGAACTTTCCTCCATACCAGGTGGTTCTCTCTGCTGTCCTCCGTTTCCAGCCCCAGCTCCGGTGACTTGGGGAAAGTGGGAACAGATGAGGTGGAGCAAGCCGGAGAGGGGAGTTCATGCTGATGAGCAGCAGCTCAGGAAAAACAGAGCCCTGCCTGAGGACCGCTGAGGAGGCCATGGCCAACACAGCACACAGCCAGCCAGGCTCGGATGCACATACCGCAGGATCCTTGCAAACGAGAGTTTTGCGGACAGCGTGAAAAGCATCGCACGTGCCTTCCCCTTTTACTCCCCAGGACTCCTGTCAAAGCTGGGCCCTCGCCAAATGGTATCTCCGTGTCCCGCTCATAGGCCCATGGTCACAGTGACCGCCCCACTGTGGTGTCCGGCCTTAGATCATCCCCCACCCCATGCTGCGGCCACACTGGCTGCCCTCCAGGTCTCTTGCAGACCAGGTGTATCCCCGCAACACACACACCACGGGGCCTTTGGTCATGCTGCACCTGCTTATAGAAGGTCCTATTCTATTCGCCCAGCTGCACCTTCTCTCTGGTCTCAGCTTGGTTTTATCTCCCCTGAGAGGCCCTCCTGCCCCCACCCCACCCCTAATTTGGCCTTCCCTTTGATTCTGTTACTCTGTCCTGTGTGGCATCCCATGTGGCGTCCTACGTGCTGTCGCGTGTGGCACTGATCACGAGTGTGTCCACTTCACATGCCTGCTCTGGCTGGTTACTCTTGTTGGTTGTCCTCACCAGAAGTAACCACCACACTGAAAGAGGCCTGCAGGCCCCCCATTGCCAAGCACAGTGCTAGGCCCAGGGTTGGGAACCCAGTAAAAGATGCAGGGACTGGAAGAAGGCCCATCTGGCAGGCATGGGGCTGGCACTGGGGGTCTCGTCTGTGCCTGTGCCTCCTCTGTAGAAAACACGCTGATCCTCATATACGATCTTCCACTTTTCTATCCACAAAGTCTATCCCAACCCACAGACCAGGCAGCGGCTTTGCTTATGGGAATATCCATGCTTTGTTCCTGGTCAGTTGTGATGTAGTGGCCATCCCAACGAAAGGCAGGACACCACACAGAGAGGTGGAGGGCACTCTGGCTGCATGTGGACACTTGCGGGTGGCAGCCAACCCCAGTGCCGTGGGATAGTGTCTCGAAGGGCCACGCCTGCCCACGCCTGCCCATTTTGCCTTCTCTGTCCTGTGGGCTTCCCACTTGGATGATCGCAGTTTGTCTGTCCAAATGTTGGATTTCTCATGGATGTCTTCCCAGACAAGATTGGCGGTCGGCGTGGTCATTCGACCTCTGTGTTGATGCCTTAGTGTGTGCTCAGAGATACAGGGCAGCAGCGGTGGCCCAGAGGTGTGTTTATGTGCTCATGGAGACAGCTGTCAGGTGAGCTCAGGTCAGCTGATGCTCCAGGTTTTATAGGCGCTGCGGCTTTACCTTTGTAATTACAGCAACTGCAATATTCTAGACAGAAGGCCGGTCAAGGCAAATGTGCTGCCAGGGGTCAGGAAGGAGACTTCCACCTGCTGGGTGATTTCAGGACATGCTGAAGGAAATTGCCAAGAAATCTCAATTCACAAAAAATAATCTAATGGAGACTTTTGCATTCCCCTCTGAGAAGCCACATAGTCAAAGAGCTAAGGATGTGGGCTCTTGTAAGGGGCACGTCTGAGCTTAAATGTCCATCGTGACACTGACTGCCTGTGTGACCTAGCACTGTGTTTCCCAGACTCCGCCATATCCACACACCCCTGAGTCCTGCCGCATGAGTATGCAGCTACCGCTTACTGGGCAGACAACCCTCACCTTCCTCACATCTTCCTTCTGTGTGCCTTGGTGTCCAAACTTTACCCTTCTCAGAAGGACACCAGGCTTTGGATTAGTCCCCACCTCAGATCACTATGACCTCATCATCACCTGGTTACATCTGCAAAGACCCTGTTTCCAAATGAGGTCAATTCTGAGGCTCCAGGTGGACGAGATGTGCTGGACATACCCCACCCCACCCAGTAGATGCACCTTCAAGGTTTTTGCACTGCTCGAGAGAGCTGATTGTGCACGTCCCTTCCTGATTCTGCCGTGATGGTGCATTTATATCCACCTGACTGGGCCTCAGGGGCCCGGATAACTGGCACATACTTCCAGGTGTGTCTGGGAGAGTGTTTCCAGAAGAGATTAGCATGTGGATCCTTAAACTGAATGTAGCAAGTGGTCACCTCAATTTGGATGGACATTGCACAGTTTTTGGAGGGTCTGGGTAGGCCAAAAAGGTGGAGGGTGGAGTTTTCTCTCTGCCTGACTGAGCTGGGGAGTCTTTGGCTCTTCTCCCCTCGGACTGGAAGTTACACCTTTGGATCTCCTGGTTCTCAGACCTTCAGGCTCAGATTGGAACTACCCCATGGGCTTGCCTGGGTCACCAGCTTGCAGGTGGCAGGTTGTGGGGATTCTCAGCCTCCATAGCCACATGAGCCAATTTCTCCTAAATCTCCTAAGTAGGATAAATAATAGGATAAGTGTAAAGGTATAATGGGATAAATACATTTTATGTATAAATACTGGTGTGCTTGTCTGGAGAGCCCTAATAGATTAGTGTTCAGTGATATATGTGCATAGCTGGAAATTGGCTATGGTGGGAATATTTATCCCCAGGGAATCTGTAGTTGCTACAAGTGGGGCTTTTTTAACGTCTGGACCACCAGTTGTTAAACATTTAGCAGCACACCACTGGACAGCAGAGTATTCCTGGGATACTATTTGCTTCATATTTTCTTCTACAAAATACACAGTAAAAAAACAAAAACAAAAACAAAAATACATTGATTTTGCAGAGACAACTTCAGACCAGAGGTCAGCAAACTAGAGCCTGCAGAACAAAGCTGGCCCATTGTCTCTTCTTAGAAATAAACTTTTGTAGGAGCTCAGCCATGCACGTACTGTCCGTGGCTGTTTTCAGACCACAGGGACAGAGCTGAGCAGCTGGGACAGAAGCCACATGGCCCGCAGAGGCTGAGTGTTGACTCCCAGGTCCTTGGCAGAAAATGTGCCGGCTCCTCCTTTAGACAGGTGCTTCTCAAATGTTAATGAGCAGGTGAATCACTGCACCTGGTCCTGGGCCACAGCCTTACAGCACAACTTCCTGGAAAATCAGCAGCACTTGCCCTGAAGGGAAGGAGCTCTGAAGAGAACAGGGCAAGGTGGACCAAATGGCAGAATGCTTCCCGGAGTTGGTGACCTGCCAGGGACTCCGGGCCGGATGTCCCTTTTTGTGGTGAAGGACATCGGCGAGCATATGAGACGTGTTGGCAGTGAAACGAGACTTTGTCCTGCATATAGGAAGAGGGGATAGGAGACCACCAAAAAGGTGAAACTCCCACCCTGTGTGGTTCAGTGGCCTTCTGTGTCGCGTTCCTGTCGCCCCTCACCTCTTGCTGCCACCGGGGAGATGTGGCCACACGTGGGGACCGCGGCACAGAGACATCATTACTTATTAAGGAGATAAAGTCATCAGGGCTGACAAATGCCTTTATTTTTGGTTCTGTTTTACATTTTTCTCCTCCCCAAGTGCCACCTTCTTTCTCGCACGCTTTGAGTATCACCGGGGACCTAGCGTGTCTGCACGGGGACGGCGGAAAAATGGCCAAGGGGATTCTTTATCGCCCTCTCCTCAAGCTCTGCCACGTTAAACTTGAAGTCCGCAGCTCTTGCATTATTTTAAAGCCTCTGGCATATCTCTAAAACTAATGGCCCAAACCGCTGTGTGATAAATTAAGATACAGACTGCCCTGGGTAGCATAGACATTTTGCCCATGAGCATGGGATATTTTCCCATTTCTTTGTGTCGTCCTCAGTTTCTTTCCTCAGTGTTTTCAGAGTATAGGTCTTTCACCTGTTTGGATAGTTTATTCCTAGGTGTTTTATTATATTTGGTGCAGTTGCAAATGGAATTGTTTTCTTGATTTCTCCTTCTGCTGTTTCATTATTAGTGTATAGAAATGCAACAGGTTTCTGTACATTGATTTTTGTGTCGTGTGGCCTCACTGAATTTATGTATCAGCTGAACAGTCCTCGGTCCTTCTGTAATCCTCCTTCCACACAAGCTGACAAAGGCACTGGTTCTGGGTTTCAGGGCATCTCTGGGGGCCGGTGGTTCTGCCCACCATGGCCTCATCCAGAAGGAAGTGGGGGCGGGAGAAAAGTAACTAGAGCTGGAGCAAAGCGGGACGTGAGTGAAGGCCTGGTTGACCCCTTGTTCCGCTGTGCAGCAGACATCCCCCACGCCAGAGCTCGGGGGTCTGCAAAAGCTGTTCCATTATGCTCCCAGACATCCTTGCAGGCCACGTCAGGGACAGCATGTCTCTGCCCCATGCTGTCTCATTGGGAAGACTACAAAGATGGGGTTGGCTCAGTGGCAGGGAGCTGGTGTCATCCGAAGGCCTCTTTCCTTATGTGGATGACTGTTGGTGGTGGAAATTCCCTAGATCTCGTCTGGATCACCTGTAGGTGGCCTTTCGCGGACCCAGGCTTCCTAACAGTATGGCTGCCTCAGGATATTTGAATTTCCTACATGGTGGCTCAGGGCTCCAGAAGCCAGTGTCCCAGCCACGACACGGCATCTGCGTTGCCCCCGATGTCACACCGTGCCATTTTTGCTGTTGGTTATAAGCAGGTCACAAGCCCCCCTACCCTCGCCTCACAGGGACAGGTGTCAGAGCCCATCTCTAATGAGGGAGTGACACATGCAGGGTAGGAGAGGTGAGGCACCAGCCTCGGCAAAGCAACCTGCCACTCTCTCTTAGGATCCCAGCATGGTCTGCCCTCGGCCAGGATGCACAGGTTGTTTCTAGATGACCTCCATCCCAGGGTTGCCAGGTTTAGCAAATAAAAACACAGAATGTCTAGTCAAATTAGGATTTCAGATAAACAATGACTCTTCAGGAAACTTACGTCCATGCAACATTTAGGATATACTTAGGCTGAAAAATAGTCGTTTTTCTGAAATTCAGATTTAACTGGGTGCCTTGCATTTTATCTGGCAGGCCTTATGCATTCTGAATGTTCATTCTTGCATACTTTGAGCCCGACCCCTGTAGAGGAGGAAGGTAGGGACAGTTAACTAGGGGAGGTTTCTGAGAGAGGCCCTCAGGGTGGGGAGCTAACTTCTGCATGAAGAAGCCCGGACCTGAGTGTCACTGTTGCTGACTCGCCCATTTCTGAGGAGGAAACCCATCCCCTCTCCACTCGCCATTGGCCGTGGGACACCTTCCAGCCCCCTTGTAACAAACAGGAAGTATGGAACCCATTCTTCCGATGAACTTTCGATCCATCAGTGTCTAATTCCCAAATGCTCATGAATAAATGACTAATTCAGGTCACAAATAGAATCGAAGACCTCACTGCTTATGAACAGCATGGTTTAGAGATGACCCCATCATCCTTTCAGTCAACCTCACCGTCGTCAGGGAAGCAGCGGCAGTCACTGAACACGTGAGCTGCCAGACGCCTCCCTGGATTCTCGGATCTCTTGGCAAACCAATTGCCTGGTGTCTGTTCTTACGTGAACCATGCAAACCAAGCCACTGGTCATCAGCCAGAGGTCACACAATGAGAAAGCAGTGAGGCTGGGAGGACAAAGCAGCACGCGGGTCCTGGCCCAGTTCTTTGCTTTTCTGTCCTGCTCACTGTCCCTTTTCTGAGGACAGAAAGTGAGCTTCTGGACAGGCGTTGGGGCTAACACATCCCTTTGGCTACGGTCTTGAGTTGGATGTTGTTTCCCAAAATGATAGGTCCAGGTGGTAACCCCTGTACCTGCGAATGTGACTTCATTTGGAAATGGAGTCTTACGGATGTAATGAAGGTAAGGACCTCGGGGTGAGAACATCCTAGATTTACGGTGGGCCCTAAGCGCAATGACTGGGGCCCCACAAAAGAAGGGAGGGGGAAGCTTGA
Organism: Panthera onca; assembly: GCF_046562875.1. NCBI lineage: Eukaryota > Metazoa > Chordata > Mammalia > Carnivora > Felidae > Panthera > Panthera onca. The sequence continues at coordinate 1,596,454 of NW_027675866.1, read as the reverse complement.
GACATGGACACAGAGGGAAGACAGCCCTGTGAAGATGGAGGCGGGGGCTGGAGTCACGCTTCTACAGGCTGGGGACTGCAAAGAATGTGGTAGCCACCAGCAGCTGGGAGAAAGGCAAGGGATTCGTTCCCTGTCAGAGCCTCCAGAGGGAACCAGCCACACTCAGCCCTTGATCCTGGACTTCTGGACTTCAGGGTGGTGAGACAGTAAGTGTCTGTTGTTCTCAGCCATCTCGTTGGCAATAATTTGTGAGCAGCCAAAGCTGAAGAGAGGGTGCTACCACCTGAATGTTCAGTTGTCTGTCCGTAGGCATGGAGTGGCTCAGGTGGCCTCTCCCATGCCGCCGACCTCAACCAAGCCATCACGTTGCCTTTTGTCACACAAGGCACAGGGCTTTGGCCTCCCCTGTTTGTACGAGACACAAGCGGTGATCTGTGATTCTGGGCCTGCCTGCGTGGCACTGGACAAAAGACAAATCATGTCAGCAAAGCCTCTGCCGGGGTCTCCAGAGGGAAATTTAGAGTAACCTGGGCTCTGTGTGCTTCTCTTCATCAGAGAATCAAAATTACGGTTTTTATAACTGGAACGACGAAAGAGCTTGAATTCACTCCAAGCGCGAACTGGCCGGCCACTTACCCGTGTGGCTCCTGGACAAGGAGGTGCACGCGTGTTTGGGGGGATGAGAAATCACTTGCTAAGTAAGAGGCTCGTGGAATTTCAATCAAACCCAGCACCTCTGTCTTCTGGCAAACTTTTAAAAGTATTACCACTCCTGCCTGCCTTTGTGCAAACACCCCCAGGCAGGGGTTAGAGGCAGGACTGAATTTCACTGTTTGCTCACCTCTTAGGGCAGATTCCCCAGTGTCTCCTCCATCCCTCGCCATAGCTCAAGTGCCAGGAAATGAGCATTGCCATCTATCATCTGGCAGATTCCCAGTTCCCTCTGTTAGCTGGTGAGGAAGCAGGTCTCTGGCTGCAGGGATGTGCTGACTGTTTGTAAAATGGCTTTTTGCAGGGCCAGCTGAAATGTCATCCCCCCCACCCCACCCCCAAACTTTACAAAGTGTTGGATTCACCCCAGAGCCAGGAGCAGTTGCCCTGTGAACACATCAAGGCTCTGGAAGAGGATTTAAAGAATTTGCTTAAGAGAAGCTTTGAAAACCTCAAAGAGAGCAAAGCCAGCTCAGCAGGAAGCCTGGGAGAGGAGCCCTTTCCTGGTGGGGTTTAATTTTAATTTGCAAATGTGACCAGAGGAAGGAAGGCTCAGGAGAACAGGGCACTGATGAAATAGAAACACGTTGTTTTCTTTCATCTCCTCCACATCGAGGCAGCCAGGGGTTCTGCAAGCTGGGCGCTCTGTCAGCAACATCCGTGAACTTGGGAAATGAGGTGAAGCCACTCTCGGGTGCACAGCACGTTCTTGAGATGCTCAAACTGGCACACGCCATTCCCAGAGCCTGGCAGGGCTGGGACACATCCGAGTTGGATCTTTGGGTTTGATGCTCTTTCTCTCTGCTTCCCGCCCCTGCACAAGGTGACCAGTGGGTGCAGGTGGCGGGAGAATGAGCCCAAGGCCCTTGCTGTGGCTGTGGCTGTGGCTGTGGCTGTGGCTGTGGCTGTGGCTGTGGCTGTGACTGTGGCTGTGGCTGTGGCTGTGGCTGTAGCTGTCACTGTTTTATGACCTGAGTAAGTTCCGATCCCTTTCAAGCCCTCATTCCCCCTCAGCACAATGGAGACAAAGATATCTCCTTTTGGGCTCCCAGGGTGATTTGGAACATCAAATAAGGGCACAAATGTCAAGATAATAGTACTGACCACCACTGATTGCCTGCCTAATGCCGGGCTCTGTGCTAAGTGCTTTCCATGCAGAGCACAGAGCATAGATTGGCTGCCTGCTTTGTGTAGGAGCACAGTGGGGCACAGAGTGCGAAGGAGGCGCCCAAAGTCATACGTCAAAGCGATGAGTGAGGATGCCAACCCACATCAAAGCTAGTGCTCTAAGTCACTGCTCAGAGGCTTCACACATTTCTTGTAAAGGACCGGACAGTAATACTTTTGGCTTGGTGGGCCATTAGGTCTCTACTGTTATCTTCTCATCTCTGCTACTGTAGCACAAGAATGGTGGTAGTTGCCAAGTAAGCCAGTAAGTGTGGCTGTGTTCCAATAAAACTTTATTGACAAAGACCAGCAGGGGAATGGAGAGACGCTGCTTAAACAGTAAAGGTTACTCTGGAGTTGACAGAAATATTTGGAACTAGATAGAGTGCTGATTGCACAGCATTATGAAAGTACTAAATGCCACTGAATTGCTCATTTTTACAATGATTAATTGTACATTTTGTGACTATCACCTCAAAGAATGAATAAAAAAAAAAATTCTGGTGTTGAACCCAGTTTGCAAACTGTTCCCGGTCCCAAATCTAGTTAAATGAAGGTGTTCAAGAGGCATTGGGAATGAACTCTTTCAGCCACCTGCCAGCCTCTTAAACCAGCTGGTTCCTTGTAGAAAAAACAGGGATGTCCACACAGGCAGAGGAGACCACCAGCATGCTGGAGAGCGCCAGGCTCAGCACATCCTGCTTCTATTCAGCACCCGCTGAGTCCGCATGCGCAGTGGTTCAGTCTCTCAGTTTGCTCATCTGTAGGATGGGGGTGAAGGGGATGAGCTGAGTCAGTGCATGTGCACGACAAGAGTCTGCACGTATTTGCCATTTTTTCAGCTTTGAGAGACGAAGCAGCTTTCCTACCCATCAGCTACTTTTTGCTAATAAATGAGAGCTCAGCAGGCAGGTCTGGTTTTATTTTTCTTTTTTTCCTCACGTTTGTTGAGATATAATTGGCCTATACAATTGTGCAGACTTAAGGTGTACACTGTGATAATTTGATAGGCCTACATATTGTGGGATGATAACCACAATAAAGTTAGTTAACACATCCATCACTTGACAGACTTCCCTTGTTTGTTATGGTGAGAACATCTAAGATTTGTTCCCATGGCAACATTTCAGTGTACAATGTAGTGTTGTCAACCATAGTCACCATGCTGTATGTTAGATACCCAGAACTTATTCATCGAACACCTGGAAATGTATGCTCTTTGACCAGCATCTCCCCATGTAACCAGCCCCTAGCTCCTGGCAACTGCCAGCCTACTTTGTTTCTAGTAGTTTGGATTTTTCAGATTCCACATATAAGTGAGATCACACAGTATCTGCTTTTCTCCATGCAACTTATTTTACTTAGGATGATGCCCTCAAGGTGCATCCATGTTGTTGCAACTGGCAAGGTTTTCTTCTTTTTCGTGGCCAGATAATATTCCACTTTGAGTGTGTGTGTATGTGTGTGTGGGTGTGTGTGTGTGTGTGTGTCTGTGTGAGTGTGTGTGTAATGCTTGAGAGAGAGAGAGAGAGACAGAGACAGAGAGACAGAGAGACAGAGAGACAGAGAGAATGTGTGTCTGCCTGTGGAGCATATTTTCTTCATCTACTCATGCATTTATAGGCACTTAGATTGCTTCCATGTCTTGACTATTGTGAATAATGCTGCAGCGAATATGGGGTGCAGATACCTCTTCCAGATAGTGATTCTGTTTCCTTTGGGTATATACCCAGAAGTCGAATTTCTGGATCATGTGGAAATACTATTTTTAACTTTCTGAGGAAACTCCATATTGTACTGGTAATGGCTCCATGGTAACGGCTGTACCAATCTATATTTCCACCAGTAGTGCACGAGGGTTCTTCCCATTTCTCTACACCTTTGCCAACACTCATTATCTCTTGTAATTTTGATGATGGTCAGTCTACTCTGTGAGGTGATATCTCATTGTGGTTTCCCATGATGTGCATTTCCCTGATGTTTAGTGGTATTGACCACTGTTTTATGCATCTGTTGGTTATTTGCAGGGCTTCTTTGTAAAAATATCCATTCAGGTCCTTTGCCCATTTTTAAAGGGGATGTTGATGATGAGGATGATGAAGATTTTGCTATTGGGTTGTATGAGTTTCTGAAATATTTTGGATATTAACCCCTTATTTGGGACATGGTTTGCAACTATTTTCTCCCATTCTGTACGTTGCTTTTCATTTTGTTGATCATTTCTATTGCTGTGCAAAAACTTTTTTAATTTGATATGGTGCAGCTTTTTTAAATTTTTGCTTTTGTTGCTTATGCTTTTGGTGTCACATGCAAAATAGCCTTGCCAAGACCAATGTCAAGGAGCTTTTCTCTTATGTTTTCTTCTAGGAGTTTATGGTTTCAGATCTTACACTGAAATCTTTGTAATCTATTTCCAGCTACTTTTTGTGACTGGGATAAGATAGGAATCCTAACTTCATTCTTTTGCATGAAAATATCCGGTTTTCTCAATACCATTTATTGAAGATGCTATCTTTCTCCATTGAGTATTCTTTGCTCCCTTGTCACATATTATTACTTGACAGTATATGCATGGGTCTATTCTTAGACTCTCAATTCTTTTTTTTTTTTTCTTTGAAGGTTATTTATTTATTTTAAGACAGAGGAAGCACGAATTGGGGAGGGGAAGAGAGAGAGGGAGAGTGAGGGAGAATCCCAAGGAGCCCCCACAACACTGTCAGTACAGACCCCAGTGCGTGGCTCAAACTTACAAAACCCGAGCCGATCGTGACCCAAGCCGAAACCAAGAGTCAGGCGCTTAACCGACTGAGCCACTCAGGCACCCCATGGGCTCTCAATTCTGTTCTGTTGGTCTATGTGTCTGATTTTGTTTTGTTTTTGTTTTGCCAGTATGATACCGTTTTGATTACTATAGCTTTTTTTTTTAATATATGAAATTTACTGTCAAATTGGTTTCCATACAACACCCAGTGCTCATCCCAAAAAGTGCCCTCCTCAATACCCATCACCCACCCTGCCCTCCCTCCCTCCCTGCCCTCCCTCCCACCCCCCATCAACCCTCAGTTTGTTCTCAGTTTTTAACAGTCTCTAATGCTTTGGCTCTCTCCCACTCTAACCTCTTTTTTTTTTTTTTCCTTCCCCTCCCCCATGGGTTTCTGTTATGTTTCTCAGGATCCACATAAGAGTGAAACCATATGGTATCTGTCTTTCTCTGTATGGCTTATTTCACTTAGCATCACACTCTCCAGTTCCATCCATGTTGCTACAAAAGGCCATATTTCATTTTTTCTCATTGCCACGTAGTATTCCATTGTGTATATAAACCACAATTTCTTTATCCATTCATCAGTTGATGGACATTTAGGCTCTTTCCATAATTTGGCTATTGTTGAGAGTGCCGCTATAAACATTGGGGTACAGGTGCCCCTATGCATCAGTACTCCTGTATCCCTTGGATAAATTCCTAGCAGTGCTATTGCCAGGTCACAGGGTAGGTCTATTTTTAATTTTCTGAGGAACCTCCACACTGTTTCCAGAGCGGCTGCACCAATTTGCATTCCCACCATCAGTGCAAGAGGGTTCCTGGTTCTCCACATCCTCTCCAGCATCTATAGTCTCCTGATTTGTTCATTTTGGCCACTCTGACTGGCGTGAGGTGGTATCTGAGTGTGGTTTTGATTTGTATTTCCCTGATAAGGAGCGACGTTGAACATCTTTTCATGTGCCTGTTGGCCATCCGGATGTCTTCTTTAGAGAAGTGTCTATTCATGTTTTCTGCCCATTTCTTCACTGGGTTATTTGTTTTTCGGGTGTGGAGTTTGATGAGCTCTTTATAGATTTTGGATACTAGCCCTTTGTCCGATGTGTCATTTGCAAATATCTTTTCCCATTCCGTTGGATGCCTTTTAGTTTTGTTGGTTGTTTCCTTTGCTGTGCAGAAGCTTTTTATCTTCCTAAGGTCCCAGTAATTCACTTTTGCTTTTAATTCCCTTGCCTTTGGGGATGTGCCGAGTAAGAGATTGCTACGGCTGAGGTCAGAGAGGTCTTTTCCTGCTTTCTCCTCTAAGGTTTTGATGGTTTCCTGTCTCACATTCAGGTCCTTTATCCATTTTGAGTTTATTTTTGAGAATGGTGTGAGAAAGTGGTCTAGTTTCAACCTTCTGCATGTTGCTGTCCAGTTCTCCCAGCACCATTTGTTAAAGAGACTGTCTTTTTTCCATTGGATGTTCTTTCCTGCTTTGTCAAAGATGAGTTGGCCATACGTTTGTGGGTCTAGTTCTGGGGTTTCTATTCTATTCCATTGGTCTATGTGTCTGTTTTTATGCCAATACCATGCTGTCTTGATGATGACAGCTTTGTAGTAGAGGCTAAAGTCTGGGATTGTGATGCCTCCTGCTTTGGTCTTCTTCTTCAAAATTACTTTGGCTATTCGGGGCCTTTTGTGGTTCCATATGAATTTTAGGATTGCTTGTTCTAGTTTCGAGAAGAATGCTGGTGCAATTTTGATTGGGATTGCATTGAATGTGTAGATAGCTTTGGGTAGTATTGACATTTTGACAATATTTATTTTTCCAATCCATGAGCAGGGAATGTCTTTCCATCTCTTTATATCTTCTTCAATTACCTGCATAAGCTTTCTATAGTTTTCAGCATACAGATCTTTTACATCTTTGGTTAGATTTATTCCTAGGTATTTTATGCTTCTTGGTGCAATTGTGAATGGGATCGGTTTCTTCATTTGTCTTTCTGTTGCTTCATTGTTAGTGTATAAGAATGCAACTGATTTCTGCACATTGATTTTGTATCCTGCAACTTTGCTGAATTCATGTATCAGTTCTAGCAGACTTTTGGTGGAGTCTATCGGATTTTCCATGTATAATATCATGTCATCTGCAAAAAGCGAAAGCTTGACTTCATCTTTGCCAATTTTGATGCCTTTGATTTCCTTTTGTTGTCTGATTGCTGATGCTAGAACTTCCAGCACTATATTAAACAGCAGCGGTGACAGTGGGCATCCCTGTCGTGTTCCTGATCTCAGGGAAAAAGCTCTCAGTTTTTCCCCGTTGAGGATGATGTTAGCTGTGGGCTTTTCATAAATGGCCTTTATGATCTTTAAGTATGTTCCTTCTATCCCGACTTTCTCAAGGGTTTTTATTAAGAAAGGGTGCTGGATTTTGTCAAAGGCCTTTTCTGCATCGATTGACAGGATCATATGGTTCTTCTCTTTTTTTTTGTTAATGTGATGTATCACGTTGATCGATTTGCGAATGTTGAACCAGCCCTGCATCCCAGGAATGAATCCCACTTGATCATGGTGAATAATTCTTTTTATATGCTGTTGAATTCGATTTGCTAGTATCTTATTAAGAATTTTTGCATCCATATTCATCAGGGATATTGGCCTGTAGTTCTCTTTTTTTACTGGGTCTCTGTCTGGTTTAGGAATCAAAGTAATACTGGCTTCATAGAATGAGTCTGGAAGTTTTCCTTCCCTTTCTATTTCTTGGAATAGCTTGAGAAGGATAGGTATTATCTCTGCTTTAAATGTCTGGTAGAACTCCCCTGGGAAGCCATCTGGTCCTGGACTCTTATTTGTTGGGAGATTTTTGATAACCGATTCAATTTCTTCGCTGGTTATGGGTCTGTTCAAGCTTTCTATTTCCTCCTGATTGAGTTTTGGAAGAGTGTGGGTGTTTAGAAATTTGTCCATTTCTTCCAGGTTGTCCAATTTGCTGGCATATAATTTTTCATAGTATTCCCTGATAATTGTTTGTATCTCTGAGGGATTGGTTGTATTCATTCCATTTTCATTCATGGTTTTATCTATTTGGGTCATCTCCCTTTTCTTTTTGAGAAGCCTGGCTAGAGGTTTGTCAATTTTGTTTATTTTTTCAAAAAAACAACTCTTGGTTTCGTTGATCTGCTCTACAGTTTTTTTAGATTCTATATTGTTTATTTCTGCTCTGATCTTTATTATTTCTCTTCTTCTGCTGGGTTTAGGCTGCCTTTGCTGTTCTGCTTCTATTTCCTTTAGGTGTGCTGTTAGATTTTGTATTTGGGATTTTTCTTGTTTCTTGAGATAGGCCTGGATTGCAATGTATTTTCCTCTCAGGACTGCCTTCGCTGCATCCCAAAGCGTTTGGATTGTTGTATTTTCATTTTCATTTGTTTCCATATATTTTTTAATTTCTTCTCCAATTGCCTGGTTGACCCACTCATTCGTTAGTAGGGTGTTCTTTAACCTCCATGCTTTTGGAGGTTTTCCAGACTTTTTCCTGTGGTTGATTTCAAGCTTCATAGCATTGTGGTCTGAAAGTATGCATGGTATAATTTCAATTCTTGTAAACTTATGAAGGGCTGTTTTGTGACCCAGTATATGATCTATCTTGGAGAATGTTCCATGTGCACTCGAGAAGAAAGTATATTCTGTTGCTTTGGGATGCAGAGTTCTAAATATATCTGTCAAGTCCATCTGATCCAATGTATCATTCAGGGCCCTTGTTTCTTTATTGACTGTGTGTCTAGATGATCTATCCATTTCTGTAAGTGGGGTGTTAAAGTCCCCTGCAATGACCACATTCTTATCAATAAGGTTGCTTATGTTTATGAGTAATTGTTTTATATATCTGGGGGCCCGGGTATTTGGCGCATAGACATTTATAATAGTTAGCTCTTCCTGGTGGATAGACCCTGTGATTATTATATAATGCCCTTCTTCATCTCTTGTTACAGCCTTTAATTTAAAGTCTAGTTTGTCTGATATAAGTATGGCTACTCCAGCTTTCTTTTGGCTTCCAGGAGCATGATAAATAGTTCTCCATCCCCTCACTCTCAATCTAAAGGTGTCCTCAGATCTAAAATGAGTCTCTTGTAGACAGCAAATAGATGGGTCTTGTTTTTTTATCCATTCTGATACCCTATGTCTTTTAGTTGGCGCATTTAATCCATTTACATTCAGTGTTATTATAGCAAGATATGGGTTTAGAGTCATTGTGATGTCTGTATGTTTTATGCTTGTAGTGATGTCTCTGGTACTTTGTCTCACAGGATCCCCCTTAGGATCTCTTGTAGCGCTGGTTTCGTGGTGACAAATTCCTTCAGTTTTTGTTTGTTTGGGAAGACCTTTATCTCTCCTTCTATTCTAAATGACAGACTTGCTGGATAAAGGATTCTCGGCTGCATATTTTTTCTGTTTAGCACACTGTAGATATCGTGCCAAGCCTTTCTGGCCTGCCAAGTTTCAACGGAGAGTTCAGTCACGAGTCTTATAGGTCTCCCTTTATATGTGAGGGCACGTTTATCCCTTGCTGCTTTCAGAATTTTCTCTTTATCCTTGTATTTTGCCAGTTTCACTATGATATGTCGTGCAGAAGATCGATTCAAGTTACGTCTGAAGAGAGTTCTCTGTGCCTCTTGGATTTCAATGCCTTTTTCCTTCCCCAGTTCAGGGAAGTTCTCAGCTATAATTTGTTCAAGTACCCCTTCAGCACCTTTCCCTCTCTCTTCCTCCTCTGGGATACCAATTATGCGTATATTATTTTTTTTTAGTGTATCACTTAGTTCTCTAATTTTCCCCTCATACTCCTGGATTTTTTTATCTCTCTTTCTTTCAGCTTCCTCTTTCTCCATAACTTTATCTTCTAGTTCACCTATTCTCTCCTCTGCCTCTTCAAGCCGAGCCATCGTGGATTCCATTTTGTTTTGCAATTCGTTTAAAGCGTTTTTCAACTCCTCGTGACTGTTCCTTAGTCCCTCGATCTTTGTGGCAAGAGATTCTCTGCTGTCCTGTATACTGTTTTCAAGCCCAGCGATTAATTTTATGACTATTATTCTAAATTCACTTTCTGTTATATTATTTAAATCCTTTTTGATCAGTTCATTAGCTGTTGTTATTTCCTGGAGATTCTTCTGAGGGGAATTCTTCCGTTTGGTCATTTTGGAGAGTCCCTGACGTGGTGAGGACCTGCAGTGCACTTCCCCTGTGCTGTGGTGTGTAACTGGAGTTAGTGGGCGGGGCCGCAGTCCGACCCGATGTCTGCCCCCAGCCCACTGCTGGGGCCACAGTCAGACTGGTGTGTGCCTTCTCTTCCCCTCTCCTAGGGGCGGGATTCACTGTGGGGTGGCGTGTCCCGTCTGGGCTACTTGCACACTGCCAGGCTTGTGTTGCTGGGGATCTGGCGTATTAGCTGGGGTGGGTAGGCAAGGTGCACGGGGGCTGGAGGGGCAGGCTTAGCTCGCTTCTCCTTAGGTGATCCACTTCAGGAGGAGCCCTGTGGCAGCGGGAGGGAGTCAGATCCGCTGCCGGAGGTTTGGCTCCGCAGAAGCACAGAGTTGGGTGTTTGCGCTGTGCGAGCAAGTTCCCTGGCAGGAACTGGTTCCCTTTGGGATTTTGGCTGGGGGATGGGCGGGGGAGATGGCGCTGGCGCCTTTGTTCCCCGCCAAGCTGAGCTCTGCCGTCCGGGGGCTCAGCAGCTCTCCCTCCCTTTGTCCTCCAGCCTTCCCGCTTTCCGAGCAGAGCTGTTAACTTATGACCTCCCAGACGCTAAGTCGCGCTTGCTGTCGGAACACAGTCTGTCCGGCCCCTCCGCTTTTGCCAGCCAGACTCGGGGGCTCTGCTTGGCCGGCGAGCCGCCCCTCCGCCCCGGCTGCCTCCCGCCAGTCCGTGGAGCGCGCACCGCCTCGCCGCCCTTCCTACCCTCTTCCGTGGGCCTCTCGTCTGCACTTGACTCCGGAGACTCCCTTCTGCTAATCCTCTGGCGGTTTTCTGGGTTCTTTAGGCAGGTGTAGGTGGAATCTAAGTGATCAGCAGGACGCACTGTGAGCCCCGCGTCCTCCTACGCCGCCATCTTCCGGCACTCCAGCTCATGGAGTATTTTTTAAAAATATATTGAATAAGGGGCGCCTGGGTGGCTCGGTCGGTTGAGCATCCGACCTTGGCTCAGGTCATGATCTCACCATTTATGAGTTGGAGCCCCATGTCAGGCTCTGTGCTGACAGTTCAGAGCCTGGAACCTGGTTCAGATACTGTGTCTCCCTCTCTGCTGCTCCCCTGCTCACACTCTCGATTACTATAGCTTTGTAATAGTTTGAAATAAGGAAGTGTGATGACTCCATTTTTTTTTTCTTTCTCAAGATGGCTTTGGCTTTCTGCGTGTTTGTGATTCTATGTGAATTTACGATTGTTTTCTTTATTTCTGTGAAAAATGTCATTGGAATTTTGGTAGGAATATCAGTGAATCTGCAGATTGTTTTAAGTACTATGGGCACTAACAATATTCTTCCCATCCATGAACATGGGCTATCTTTCCATTTCTTCATGTTTTCTTCAGTCTCTTTCACCAATATCTTATAGTTTCCAGTACACAGATCTTTCACCTCTTTGGTTAAATTTATTGCTAAGTACTTTATTGTGTTTGATCCTATTATAAATGGGATAATTTTCTTTTTCAGACACATTTTTGTTAGTGTATAAAAATGTAATTGATTTTTGTGTGTCAATTTCGTATCCTTCAACTGTACTGAATTTAGTTTGAAGAGGTTTTTGATGGAGTCTTCAGGGTTTCCTATAGGTAAGATGATGTTATCTGCAGAGACAAACTAACTTCTGATTTATAAACATTGTATTTCTTTTTCTTGACTAATTGCTCTGGCTAGGATTTCAGTACTAGGTTTAATGTAAGCATCTTTGTCTTGTTCCTGATCGTAGGGAAAAGCTTTCAGCTTTTCACCATTGTATGATGTTAGATGTGGGTTTATCATATATGGCTTTTATTTTGATGAAGTTCATCCTCTCCAAATCTAATTTGTTGAGAGTTTTTATCATGAAGGGATGTTGAATCTTGTCAAATGCTTCATCTGTGTCTGTTGAGATGAGCATATGGCTTTTATCCTTTATCCTGTTAATACAGTGTAACACCTTTGTCGATTTGTACATAGCGAACCATCGTTGTCTCCCAAGGATAATCCCCACTTGATCTTGGTGTATGGCTGAGAAGGGCTGGCCATTTCAAGGTACACAGCTGGGACTGAGGTCTATGGGGCTCTGAGCCAGTGCAGATATGGGTATAACTTCTCCCAGAGCCCTTGACGTATGGGGCTGGTGACAGGAGAGATGGCAGATGGCGCTATAGCTGAGCCTGCAGGGGCATGGACCTGTTTCTGGGTATATAGTTGAGACTGCAGTCAGTGAGTCAGCCACCTGGCTATGGGCTTCCATTCTCAAAATAGCGCTTGGACTGCATACGGTTTCAGAATTTCCTACCTGGATCCCAAAGCTCCCAGAAAAGCACTGTTGTCTGTGGATAGATGCCAGGTTTTTATTGCTGAGCGGGGGGTGGGGGGGTGTGGATATGAACAGGGGACCTACTGTGCTACCACCTTGCTGATGTCATTCTCTCAGCCTGGTTTTTAAGAGTCAGCACTGGCAAGCCCTAGATAAGCATGCTAAGGGAAGTTTAGAGGCAACTTCAGATAGATGTGGTTACTTCCCAGAATTCAGGAGGTTCTGTGAGCAAAGACCACACTTCATAACTTGTGTTTGTCATGAATATAACACAAGTGGCTCCTAACTGCTCCATTCTTTAGGGCCCATAGCCGCGGGTCCCTGCTAGTTGTGCTTCTCTTTAACCCTCAACCTGATACCATGTTTCTGCATCCAGTTCACCAGTCCCAGGACCCACCTCTTGCCTGCCATCAAACGCAGCATTTTGGAATCAGCAAAAAGAATGCTGCCCGCTTCCCCCTAGCCCCCCACACAAAGTCCTAGACTCCTCTCCCACATTACACTCCCAGCTCAAAGGTGAGTTCCATGCACAGCAGTGACACACTTCACATTATCACGCAAGGCTATTTCACATCTCCTTATTTAGAACCTCTCCATTCCCAAATAGGGGTTTGGCTTCTCCTTTGTAAAGTCAAAGGGCTCATTGAAATGCTTTGTTTTGTTTTGTTTTTTGGAAATAAAAGAGCAGTCTTCCTTTCCAAAGATGGTGTAGAAAATTGCTGAGAGATTTAAAATAGCAGCATGTCCCCACTCCCACCCATCAAGTATTAAAAAATATGAGGGTCTAGACTCAGAGTATCCAATTTACACAAGGATACATTAAAATCAAAATGCTTTATTGCAAAAATGTGATTCCTGCTGGGAAAAGTTGACCTGCCATGTGTCAAGGGGGAAAATTCTAGAGAGACACCACAATTTTCCCTATCCATAGGGAATCATAGCTGGACCTCAGGGAGCTACAGATCAGGAGCTCTGTCAGTTTGGCAAAATGCATTCTTTTATCCTCTACCCACATCTGGAGCTACCTTGTAATCAGTCCCTCCTGAGTCCCGTTCTCATGTTTTCTTTTCTTTTGTTTTTAAGGTTTCTAATAGATGAGTTCTCTGCCACCCCCAGCCAAGTCCTTGTAGCTTCCATAATCACAGAGGTAGGAGATCAAAACAGAGGAGATTTTGTTCTGAGGTTGGGCGTGCATCTTTGGAAGTAGGGGACATTTTGCCCAACAGAGATTTAATTGCTACCTTTGCATTCTGAAGATAATGCTACTCCATTATCTGTTATTGTTATAAACATTTTATGATTTTATTTTTTTTTTCAACGTTTTTTTTTTTTATTTTTGGGACAGAGAGAGACAGAGCACGAATGGGGGAGGGGCAGAGAGAGAGGGAGGCACAGAATCGGAAGCAGGCTCCAGGCTCTGAGCCATCAGCCCAGAGCCTGACGCGGGGCTCGAAATCACGGACCGTGAGATCGTGACCTGGCTGAAGTCGGACGCTTAACCGACTGCACCACACAGGCGCCCCATCATTTTATGATTTTAAAGAAAATCTTTCCTCTTCTTTTTTTTAATGTGCCTATGGTCACATTTCCTTGTTGTCTCTTTTATTTGGGGAATGGTTACCTCTTCCTCTGGAACTACTGATTGTCAGTGAGGAAAACAATTGAGATCAATATGGGTGTGAAGTATTGATCTACAAGTGGGGGAAATCCGTGGTACAGACCTCCAGCTGCTACCATGTCAATGCAGTGCCCCCCCACCCCATCTCCCGATTCCTCCCCAAGATGCCAGGACCTCCAGCCTGCCTCCTGTCGAGGCCGCACAGTGCCAGCATCTGATCGTCCCCAGCTCTGGGTTCTGCTGAGCACACTGGGAGGCTGTGATGCTTTCAGCAAGGGCACGGGTCTGCCTCAAACCATTTCAGAAGTTCCTCCTGGGTCCCTGCTCTTTGTGCACAGCCATAGGTCCCAGTAGACAGCCAAAGAACTCTCTGGTGAGCACTCTTTGTTGGAGAGTTATTGACTTTCTATTCATGATACTGAGCCCAGACCCAGTGAGCAGCTAAGTGTAAGGCAGAATCCGATTCTAAGGTGATCATTGTCCAGGGAAATCTCTCTCCTCCCATGATTTTCAATACAGGATGCTGTTTTTGGATCACAGTTGGAAGGGTCTGAGAAAGAAAATCTATAGATATGTAAGATTTTCCATGATTTCAGAAGGGCTCTAGCCTTCTTAAAGCCTCACCTTGGCTTCCAGGTTCAGATCCCCTAGTCTCTCAGCTGCTCTGAGTACATGTTCATCCATCCATCCATCCATCCATCCATCCATCCATCCATCCATCCATCCAATAAATGCTGTTTTGGGTGTCTATTAGGTAACAAGCTATAGTGATACCTAGCAGAATAAAATAGACATAGTTCCTATCCTTTGAGGGCTTATAATTTTGAGGGAGTTTCCAGACTATAGGCAAAATAAAGAAGCAAATAAAGAGTTATGACTAGTGAAGGTGCTATAAGCAAACCCAAATCAACAGTAATAGAGTGAATTGGCATTGGATGTGTGTGGCCATCCAGTAGAAACCTGGTCCAGGAAGTACCTTGTGAAGATGTAGCATTTAAGCCATGCAGGCAAAGTGCTGGTGAGCACATTCTAGACAGAGATAGAACATGTGCAAAGGCCCTGAGATAAGGGGGTAGTCAGTTTGGTCGAGCACAGAATGGAGGCCAGCATGGTGCAAGTCCAGGGACCACAGGGGGAGGGAAGAGATAAACAGGATCGGATCCGTCAGGTCTTGTGGCACAGGTAGGAGCTCAGACTCTTCTTTTAAGTTTAGTAGGAAGTTAAGCAAGGATTGGATATGACAGCCCAATCTAGGTTTAAACTTCCTTTTCAGCTGCAGTGAAGAGAGTGTGCTGGAAGGAGCAGGAATGGGAGAAGGCCATTTTGAAGTGAGAGTTGATAACTTGAAGTCAGGTGGTCATGGTGGCGACGGGGAGAGGCAAACTAATTTGGGATGTAGAAGTGGTGTGTTGGTAAGTGGTAAGCCAACAGTCTTAAAAACAAACACGATGAGTGTTACAATTCCATGACATAAACAACTTCACCGCTGGCTGATTGCAAGCTGCCTGGGTGATGTCACTGAACGTGGAGTCAGGAAGCCGTGCGCACAGTCAAGCTGCAGTCTGGCACTGGTTAGCAGGAGGCACCTCAGGCAGGGAGGTGGGTTGAAGAGGCCAGCAAGGAGGCTTTGGAGACCCCCACACGTTTTGGTTTGAGTAGCTAAGAGGATACCAGGAGGACTGGACACCTGAGGTGCATGCATGTAGAATGGACAGGCTTCTTTCCTGTGCCCTCTGGAAGCTGGCACTTACTCAATCTATGATGCTGGAAGGTGACAGAAGGAAGGGAGACAGACAGTCTTTGGGAAGAGGGTGTGCGTGACACCCACGGACTTTGAGATGTTCTGGCTGAACCCTCATCACCCTGGGATCTTTGGATTCTGAAGCCGCTCACTTCCCTGGCCTCCTATCCAGTAACAGACAGAGACCAAAACAGAAGATGGGGATCACGTGGAGGGTGGCCCCAGGGGGTGCTGGCCGTGGCCCTGTTTCCTAGCTTGATGAGCTCTGGCCTCCCAGACCCCAGGCCTTGGAGCCACAGCTGGAACCTGCCTTTGCTGACACAGTGCTTCCATATGTTTGATTAGACATGCTAGGTGGACCCTGATTTAAATGACAGGATGTTCAGGGCACTACTTTGGTCACAGCATACCTGCAAAGAAGAAAAGTTGCAAGTAGGAAATAAGTCAAATACTGAGGCCAGGACCAAATCTCTGAGCAGCCTGGCAAGATTTACAGACCCTGCCTTGAGCCAAGGTCAGAGAATGCAGCTCACTTCCAAGGGCTTAGTGAGAAACAAGGGGCAGGAGGGCCTGAGAAAGGGGCTGTGGAGGGAGGAAGGTGATCAGGCTTCATGCTGCCCAGGGCCCAAGCGTGTGGTCGCCATCTCTGTAGGGACCCAGGGAGGGGCAGTGGGTGTGCTCGAATGTGGGCGAGCCGTGGGTGCAGGGTGGATGTGAGAAGGAACGTTGGATGCATGCGGCCACCTTGAGGGGTTGGGAGAAGCAGTCACGTCTTCAATCCAGGCAGGTCTTTCTATTAATCATTTATTGAGCACCTAGATACACCGGGTACCATTCTAGTATCAAGGCTACAAATGCAGCAGGGATTCATCAGGTTCCCAACTCTGAAGTGCACGGAATACCTAATACCCTTACTTTCTGGCCATCAAAGGAATGAACAAGCTGAGCCTTCATCCTTCCTGGTGAGAGGAAAATTCAGCCACACTTGTTCTTGGGGGTCAGCTTCTGTCAGGGTTTTGGAGAACTTCCCTTGTTGGAGGCCGTAGCCAGGTGTGGAGGAAACTGCTCTGGCCACTGGTCACTAGGCCAGAGTGCCCGCGTCCCAGCATGAAGGTCCATCCTGTTTTATGCCCATCCTGGACCGCAAGAGTCTTTGGCCAAGAAGTCTGGGGTGTGAAGCAGGCGTACTGAACAGGTGTGCCCCTAAGATACAGCCAAGGCTGGGGCTACTTCCAGAGCCTCCCTAGTCCCCTCCTCCCTCACTTTCTGCTCCCAGAAGACACTTCTTTTCCTTTTTCCTGCAAATTCAACTCCATTTAAGCTTCTCCACCTCATCTTGTATTCTCCCTGCTCTCTGCCACTTCTAACACTTGCTGAGGTTCTATCACCTGCCCCGGAGCCTTTGAACCTGCTATTTCTTTCTGTCATCAGTGCTGTTTTCCTTGGTTTAGCTCTGCCCTCCTAATTCTGATCTCATCTCAATATGAGTTTCCAAAGGGCTTCCGTGGTCACTTGATTTTCATAGCCTTCAGTCATTGTCACTTCCTATCAGGCATGCTGTTGGCTTGTCTTTATAAAGGACACTGCCATCTTAGTGTTTTAAACTTACTTCTTTGTTACAAGTCGGTCCCAGCAGAATGTAAGCATTTGAGGATAGTCTCATCCTGTCCTGTTCACCACTGTGTCCTTCTCAGTGGCCAGCATTTAGTAGTTGCTCAATAAATACCTGTTGAATGTGGGGTGGACAAACCCAGAATGTCTGGCTTCTTCCACGCTAAGTAGAGCTCACTGAAGATTCCTACCTCCCTCCTCCAGAGTCCCTCTGATTGGGGTGGATTGACTAGAGAATAGGGCTGTTTTTATTTCTTTTCTGGATCTCATAGAATACATCTATTTCCAGCTTAAATAAAAAAAAAAAACAAGAGACAATAAAAACACATTGTTACAGATTGGATGGGTAAAACAATTGGCTTGACAGTAATCTAGGAATTTAATTATAGCAAAACATGCCCATGTAATACCCAGATTTGGGAAAGAAGTCTTGAAGGGGTCCAATAAATCATTGTTTGTAAAAACAGAAGAAGCCTTTGTAATCGTCCAGTTACTGCCTATGAGGCCATAAAGAAGGCCTAAGCAGGCTGGGCACCATGCATCAAAAGCTTTAATGTGCAGGCGGCTCTTCGGAACGGGGAGCTGCCTGGGAAAGAGCTGAACTATGTGGTTATTTGTCTCAAATGGAAAGCAATCACTCAGGGTGGTGGGAGCTGTTTAGTGAAGATCCTTCATGGCCAACCGCACGGTCCCGCACATGTTTGGGCAGGAGTCTAAAGGAGCAAGGGTGGGGGGGAGACAAAGATGGCCAGGAAGCACTCGCAGCCCCACTTGGGCAGAATTCCCTGGTAGACGGCTTCTGGCAGCTCGCCTGCCCCCAACCGGGCCTGCGAACACATCCTCCGGGATCCCCTGCCCGGCGAGCGATGCAGGTCCCCAAGCGCCCCTTCACGCCTCTTTGCGATGGCACCTCGTTCATGCACCAGCTCCTCAGAGAGCCCTCTTGCCTGTCCACGTAAAGAACCTACTGCCACCACCCCTCCCCCTCCCCCAGTCCCTGGTTGATTTTCTTCAGAGCATTTATCACCATTGGAGAGTGTCTTACCTGAGGGTTTGTTCACACATTATCGGTCCCCGCAGTGTGACGTAAACTTTGAGAAGGCGGGAGCTAGCTCACATTGCCACAGCCCCACATCTGGTCCCTGGCACGGCGCCAGGCCCGCTAATGTGTGCGTAGCTCGTGGAGCGGTTCTCTAGCTGACCCAGGGACAGGATGTCCTGCCACCCACCCCCTCTTCAAGAAAGTGAGTGTGGAGAGGGCAGTGCAGGGGCATTAGACAGAGAAGCAATTTCTCTGTAGATGGTAGAAATACATCTATGTATATGGTCCCTCTCTGTGTATCTGGTAGAGTTACCTTTCCTGGCATGTCCCCTGTTGTTGGGGGGAGGGGTCAGGTGAACACTCCCAAGTGGCCAGGGGGTTGTGAGTGGAGTCGGCACATGTCACTTCCACTGCTGGTGTGACATCCACGAGGCCCTCCCTCCCTCCACTGCCTTGAGCAGCAGAGGTGCCGGAACGGTGTCCCACTGGGGAGCAGAGCAGAACTCCCACCCACCCGCAGACAGCGTGTTGCTTCCTCAGACACAAACCTTTGCTGTTTTAAGCCCCCATATTCAGGAAACCGTTTGTTACTATGGCATGTAGTTAACAGCCTGGTCCGTCCTGACTTGCAGTTTTTTTGTGTTCTTTATTTATATAAAAATAAAGTAAAACATTCAAATTCTCATATCACAGGAATTAGTGGAACTCTTCCAGGGTGCGTGTGTGTGTGTGTGTGTGTGTGTGTGTGTGTGTGTGTGTACACACACCATACGAGGCAGGGAGACACGTCTGTGTGTCTATATGCTGGAGTCTATCATCACGCTCAGTGCTTCTACTTCCTGGTCTTCCAACCCTAACAAGTGGCCACATCTGAGCCCAAGGCAAGGTCTTCATGCACTGAAGGTGTCTGCACTGAGGAACAGAGCTGTCTGGGCCCCAAAGTAGATCTTCTGACTCCCCAGAGAGGACCGAACCTCCCACCTAACCATTTCCATCATTTCTCAGTTTCTCGTGATGGGGGTTTTCCATTGTTTTACCTCGGAGCATGGCATCGGAGGTATTTCAGACGTCTTCATTTCTCCTCAGTAACAGACCCCTCCTTGATCTTGCATCACACCCTTCTTTTCCTCTGATTCTGTGCATTGCATGCATATCCTCGGGCTGTTTTGTTCTTCTAAAGATATGAAACAATTTCCCAGGCCCTGGTTACTTCTCCATGGATGCAGCCTGGCTTTTTCAAAGCACTGTTCAAGGGTCACGTGCGTCAGCATTATGTGGGACGTTGGCTGCACACTCAGATTCCTGCCTTGTCCTGCGGACCTCCTGCAGAGTTGGGGCCCCGGTTCTGGGCATGTTGAGGGGTCCCCTCCAGGAGGAGGTCTGCTCCCACCCTGAATTGGACACCATCGAAATGATTGTTAAGCATGCATAGTCCTTGGCCCATCTTTCTTCTCTGTAAGGTAATCATTAGGTGACTGGGGGAAGCAGGGCGAGATGGGACTCGGTATTGAGGAAGAAGCCAAGGTGTGAGAGTGACAGTAAAGATCTGATTTGTCCTCCAGTGTCTTTGACACGGTTGGGTCAGCGGGCAGGTATGCCGTTCCCCTACAGTGGATAGCCGCTCCTGGGTGTTGGGGTAAGGGTACTCACAATTTCATTTGGGGGACCACTCTGTGCCCACACTTTGTCTGCGTGGTTTGGGTGGGGCTAATTCCACCCCAGCCACAGAGAGCACACTTGGCCCAGGCCTAGCCAGTCAGCTTCATCCACTCATTGGCCTGTTGAGTGGGCCCTGGGACTTGTGCTCAGCACCCAGGAAAGGCTTCTCTCTTCACCTGGACAGGAGCCAGTGCACTGTGTCACCACCAGGGGAGCTTCCCCAGAGTGTAGTCCATGGAGGTGAACATAAACCTGACAGCAGAGGTTGGCCCCCGGCAGCCAGCCTGGTGCTTATTCGCCAGGTCATGGGAACCAAAAATGTTCTTGTCTTTAATAAACCCGCCTGTGTTTAGTTTCTGTCACTTACAACAAGAAGGGTCCTGGTAATGCTGGGGCAGCCCCCTCCCCATCCTGGTTCCGCAAATGCCTGGGATGCTTGGCCAGGGGCTGTGAGCTGGCAGTGATATTGTCAGGAGTTGATGGGCATTCCTGCAAGGCCTGATTCCAGTGACAATCAGGCCAAGCGACTCTCGATGCCAAACGCATCACCGGGGACTGTCACACACAGGTGGTTGCTTTGTCTCAGTGGATGATGGTACAGGTCCCCTCTGAGCCAAGACCCTGACCCTAGGATAGACATATCTGTCTGCCCCATCTCCTGTCGCTTCCCGAGGACACATTGACTCCTGCTTGGAGGCCTTCATGATGTGCCCAGAGGGCCTGCCGCTCATTTCCTGCTGATCATGCAGACCCTGGCTCCAGCACACAACTTCCTGTCTCCTCCCCTGAGGTGTGGAGGGGGAAGGGAAAGTGCCTACCCAGGTTTTACTTTGTCTCCAGTTTTAAGGATAGGGCAAAGCAAGAATGCTTCAAGGCATTATAGTTGCAAAAGACAAAACAGGAAAACTTCTCTTCCAAAAAAAGACTGAGTTGTGTGGTTCCAATAGGTTGGGGAGACACTGGTTTAAAAGAAGTCAAATAGGGGCGCCTGGGTGGCTCAGCTGGTTAAGCGTCCGACTTTGGCTTAGGTCATGATCTCTCTGTTAATTCAAGCCCCGCGTCAGGCTCTGTGCTCACAGCTCAGAGCCTGGAACCTGCTTTGGATTCCGTGTCTCCTCCTCTTTCTGCCCCTTCCCTGCTCATGCTCTGTCTCTCAATACAAATAAGTGTTAAAAAAATGTTTAAGAGCAGTCAAGTAGATGTTGCACAACAGGAAGATGTTGAATTGCTAACACACCGCGTGCTATGACCCCAGAAGAGTATGTGACTGCCTTTGTTAATCTCACGTGCTCCTAGGACCTCTGTTTGGGGAGCATCTCTTGGGATCTTGTGTTCTGCAGAAGACTCCTGGGGAACGTTTTAAGGAGAAAGGTGCAAGAGTCTTCTCCCTGCCTTTGGCTTGGAAGTTCTGCAGGGTGACTTTGTGGGACTGGACCCCGCGGTATGAGGAACAGATGCTCATTGTCTACACACTGATTCATAAGCTTCAGGTTGCCTGTCTGGTTCACCACTCTGTCTCCGGCACTGACCACCTGTCTGATGGGTGGTGGGCCCTTGAAGCATTTGCCGAATGAGGGAATGAACAGTGTGTTGTCGAGACCACATACACCCAGCATGGGGACAAGGTGGAGCCGGAGAGCTTGCTTTCTGCCACCTCTGAAAGTCTTGTGTGTGAAAGGAGGGATTATTTGTTCCCCTTGTGGCTTTAGACAACAGAGCTGGAGTTGGGGCATCTAGCTGGCTCAGTCGGTTGAGTGTCTGACTGTGGCTCAGGTCATGATCTCACGGTTCGTGGGTTCAAGCCCCGTGTCAGGCTCTGTGCTGACAGCTCGGAGCCTGGAGCCTGCTTCGTATTCTGTGTCTCCCTCTCTCTCTGCCCCTCTCCTCCCCCTCCAAAAAAAAAAAAATACAAACATTAAAAAGGAAAAAAAAAAAAAAAAAAAGGAAACCAGAGCTGTGGTCCAAGGGTGGAGTTGGCACTGAAGAGGAGTTCAGCCAGGAGGGAGAAAAGCATCTCCAGCAGTCAGCAGTAGCTCAGCAAACGGTAGGCTGTCTCCAGAGGCAGGGGCCCCCGTGGGTTACTACAGATGTACTCACGCCTCAGATGGGGGCTTGCCCTGTGTGGTCTCCAGGGGCAAGTCTCTACACTGCGAGCGTGAAATAGCGACACGTTCTCTCTGTGTGAGTTCCTCAGTGACGAGCCTAGCTGTCTCCAGAAGCTGTTGGCGCTGAACTCCACGGTTCCTAAGCTGCCTTCAAATATTTGAGGACATTGGGAATGTTTCTTATTTGCCATGAGAAGCCCTGGGTGTGCTTTCCTTTCATAAATTCAGCCTAGATAACAACGCAAGAAGGAAATAGAAGACCTGAAAGAAAAGCATGTCTTGCATTTGCAAGGGCTCATTTGTGGAGGGACCTCTCTCTTGGTGAAGCTGCATCTTGGGTCAGGGTGTCCGGAAGCACACTCTGAGCAGAGGATCCATGAGTAGGTGCTTCAGTAGGAAAGTGATCCTGGGGAGATTGGCAGGAGCAGGGGGAGGGGCTGGGCTGGGCGGGGAGGGAAGGGAGGGAAGAGGAACCTTTCCTGACCCCACAGGTGGGCCCCAAGTGCAAGGGACCAGACCTGTCAACATCAAGGCCAGGGATGTCAGTGGAGAATGCCCTGGGTCTCGGAAGGTGCTCAAGGCTCAAGTAACAGGGCTAGAGGATGTGGTGTCTGTAAGGAGCTTTCTAACACTTCAGCCTAAAAGAAGAAACGTGCCTTTATGTATACACACATACACGTGATTCTTCTGTTAAAAATCCCTACGTAATTATTTTATAAATATTTATATATTACATTTACATAATTTATATGTATATATATTCATATATAATATTTCTATATACATCGTTATAAATGGGTTTCTATATACATACTTATAAATGTCCCATATCTATATATCCATGTAGATACATAAAACACACGCGAATGATGCAAGTGAGAGTTGTACTTTTCACTCTTCTATAGGCTTGAAATTTTTAAAACAAAATGTTGGGGAGAAAGTGAACCACAATTCCACCTTCCCAAACTAAGCACTGCGTGAGTCCTGTTAATGTTTCAGTCTGTGGTTCTTTCCTCGCAGCTGCGGGCACATGTGTCCAGGCACATGCTTGCAAAATGCATCGGGAGTCTCTGTTAGCCTGGGGAGTTGGTTCAGGGATTAAGATGTGGTTTGCACACAGGACCCTGGGTTGCCCAAACCCTCCCCGAGCCCAGGCACTCGTGTCCAGAAGCCCAGGCGCAGAGCACCAGTGAGCTGGCGCGGGAGGTTGAGGGAGTCTCCCCTTCATGCAGGTCCTCTGGAATGCCCAGCTCCCCCGTGAATAACCCGGGCCCCCACGGTCTGAGGAGGCCAATGGCGGCCTGGCCCCTGGCTAGGCAGTGTGCATGTGGTAGAGCCCCGCGTCCGCCTGGAGGGGCGGGAGGCCCAGCGCCACCCCTCCCCAGAGGCTGAACACTCAGAGGGAGAGAGAGACGCATTCTTCTCACCTTGGCGGTAGAAGACACAGAGGGAAGCCAGTGCTGTGAGTTCCCCATCTGAAGAGGCACCCGGCCGTCACTCCTGCACTTAGGTGATTGTTTCCAAATTTCCGGCGGCGTGTCTGTCCTCAGTCCTCGGTCATCCTCCTGGAAGGTGAGGGTGGTGGGGGGTTGAGTGAGGAGTCTTGATGTCATCAAGGCGACAGTGGAACAGGCAGCGTGATATCCGTAACCTCCTTTATCATTATTTTAAGTAATGGACTCATCGAGCAGTTTTAGTTTCACAGAGAAACCCGTGGGGAGTGCCAAGCCTCCCCCTGTATGTTCTCCCTCCTGCTCCCCCATTCCTCCCATTGGCAGCTTGCCTGGGAGGGTGCAGGAGGTATGGGCGCTGGGTCGGTGGGGATCCTCTGTCATTAACCGTAAAGCTTGCACTTGGCCTTAGTGTTCATTTTCGGTGTTGTACATCTGCGGACTTCCACAGACGTGCAGTGACTTCCATCCACCATTACAGTGTCACTTGGAGTATTTCCCTTGAGGCTCGCCTGTCCATCTTTCCTCCAGAACCCTTGGGAATCACTGACCAGTTTGCTCGGCAATATACCAGGAACATTTTCTCATGCCATTAAATTTTCCTAAAAAGTGAACTTTTTAAAAGGTATTTGAATTTGACATTCTCCAGTTATTAAATGCATTTAAAGCAAGTCTCTATGTTGGGAAAGTTAGGCCGTTTCCTTTTTTTTTTTTTTTTTTTTCCTCTGCCTCAACTGTGAAATCGTTGCAATGAACACAATTTTGCATCACGGTTTCTCACAACAGCACTGTTGACACTTTGGGCAGGATTACTTTTTGCCACGGGAGCTTTTCTGGCTGCTGCAGGATATCTGCCAACATCCCTGGCCTCCACCCAGCAGATTCCAGCAGCGTCCACCCCCAGCAGTGCCAACAGAAAATGTGTCGTCGCGCCACCAAGTGCACTGATACCTCTGTCTTTCTGCGCGCATCCGGCTCTTTCGGGGGCTAGGGCCTCATCGGTGGGATTAGAAGTTGGGATTGTTGCAAGACTAATAATGATTTCGGGAGCATGTGCCATACTGCCCTTCCTGGGTTGCTGGGTGGCTCGTGGCTACAGAGTGTATCCTCTCTGTTCCCCAGGTCGTGGCTTAGAGGTGGACATGGGGAGAGTCTAACGTCCGAGGGGATGTAGACTTGCCTAAGGACCCTCCCTCCAGGTGCGGGAGGGAGGCTCCAGGGGAAGATCGAGTTCACCAGGGAGGAACCTTGCCAGCAACTGGCCTGAAACCACAGAGAGTTGAAGACGTGCCACGCAGTCATCATGACTTCCGGTGGGCCTCCCTTCCCCTGTGACCGTCATATCCTGCTGCTGATGGGACCCTCGGGGAGGTCAGAGAAATAGGGGGTCTTGCTAGTGCCATCCCCCAACAGGCAGTGGGCACCGGGTGAGCGGGTCCTGCCAGTCTCCAGTGCCAGGTCCAGCAAACACGAAGATGAGAGTGTGCGGACCGCCTGTGCAGGAAGTTGTTACAGTGAAGCAGAAGAACAGGTCTGCCTGTGTGTGGTCCCCGACTTAACCCAGTGCGGACCCGCAGGCTGCCCTGCCTGGTGAACAGCCCTCTCTAAATGCCTCCCTCAGGGCCTCCAGGGTGGTCCTGCCTAGCTGGTATTTTCATCCATGAACGTGTGGGTTTGCTTACCGTTAAATCATTTCCATCCTGCGGGGGTTGGTCGCCAGGTAACTGAGAGAGAAGGAAGTCTGGCCCCAGCTGAGTGCCCTTTGCTCTCCTCCCCTCTTTGGTCTTCAAGACATTTCTGCAAGTTTGTGCCAGCCCCTCCTTTTCTGGCTGGTTTCCCTTTAAGTTTCCACTGGCCTGTCCTGTTCCTCTGAATCTATGACCTAGTCCACTTTCTTTCTACCAACTGTGAAGCTTTTCCTCCGCGAATGAACAAATTCCCCTTTAAGGGACATATTCCTCTCTGCTAGAGTCTTGTGTTTCCATGTTGTGTGCAAGGCTCCGTGAATATGCACGAATGTGAATTTTCCTGGCCCACCATCGTCTGCTGGATAATTTGCTGCCCAGCATTGACAGCACATCTGTCTCCTTCCTTTCCTCCTACAGAGGGACGTCCCCCGAGCCCCGGGTCCACCACTTCCATCATAATTCACCAGCTGAAGGGAGGTGGAGGCCACTGAGCCATCTTTGGTTGGGGGTCTGGGAGAGTCAACATGGGCCGGACTCATAGGGCAGAGCGATGGGGACAAACTGCCGCCCTACCCGGCCTACGCCTTCACGTCACCAAATGCCTGGGCCACCAAGCGCCCTCCGTGTGACACAAGGGGGCAGATGCAGCCTGTCTTGTGACTCCAGCTGCAGTTCCCCACCTGGACCCCTGCCCAACCCTGCTCATATCCCCCTTCTCTCCAGGACCTCCTCCTTTGAGCCCTCCCCCACCTGGAGAAGTGTCTTCCCCTGCATGTGAGTGGCCTTCCTTGTCTGGACGGGTCACCTAGTGCTACGCTAAGCCAGGTCTTTGTCTGCCGACTCTCGGAGCTCAGCGGTACTATCCACAGCTACTTGTCAGCTGTGAGGACAAGGGTCCCACCTCTGGCTTCTCAGTAAACCCCAATTGGCCGTTTACATAGTGAATGCTCAATGAGTGTGTTAGTGAATTCATGGGAGAACTGTTTTATCTCCCAGAGGACAGGACAAGCCCCGTTGCTACACTGTGTCCATGTAACGGGTCCATCTGATGTCTAACAGGATGAAATACTTACTGTGCCTTGCTGGAACAGTGTGTTGGAGATGGACAAGTCTGAGCAAGAGTCTTCATTATACACAGTAGGAAAACGAACCCCTCTGCTGGGCAGGAAAACCGGTTCCTACTTCACATTCTTGTCGACAGACAGGCGTGGGGGCCAGAACAGGGTTCCGGGGTCCCCTGCCACACCGCAATTTCCATGCAACGACAGAGGAGTGGAGAAGAGCTCACTTTGCCAGCATGAAATTGGGGAACAGTACAGCTCCTGTGTTCTGGGGCTTCATGAAGCAAAGTGCAAGGAGGAAGCCAAGTTGTGAGATGCAGTTGCCTCCACAGCTGCAGTGGTGGACCCGGGAGCTGGGTGAATTAAGATGGAAACTGTTTGGGAGGGTCTGGGTGGCTTAGTCGGTTAAGCATCCGACTTCGGCTCAAGTCATAATCTCGCGGTCCTTGAGTTTGAGCCCAGTGTCGGGCTCTGTGCTGACAGCTGGGAGCCTGGAGCCTGTTTCAGGTTCTGTCTCCCACTCTCTCTGACCCTCCCCCATTCATGCTCTGTCTCTCTCTGTCTCAAAAATAAATAACCATTAAAAAAAAAAAAAAGATGGAAACCATTTGGCCTGTGGCCTCAGAGCTGGTTTTATGGCCATGTGGGGACCGAGCCATGTCCTGGACCCGGCCTGAGCCAGGAGGAAAAACTCTGAGCAAGTTTTGTAAGTTCCAAAACCATGTAAATCTCCATGGTGCCTCCGTCAACTTAGTCCCTGTCATACTGCCTGCCCCCGCAGGGTGTGGGATGGGTGGGGAGAAGCATGGAGAAGCATCAGTAGAGAGATACCACAAGCCTTCACATCTTATCCTGAGTGGTCGGAGCTCATTCTGTACTGTTGCAAATAAGCCGTGTCCAGACTCCCTGGGGCTCCGTGCTGTACCCCCAAATCCTTAATTAGAGGTGGAAAACACAGCAGTTCCGAAGATGTGGTGCCCTGGGTGTCTGAGGACCATGCTTTGAAAACGAAAGACTTGGTCCCATCAGGACTTGTTCTCTGATACTGGGGATCGTGTGGCTTGAGGAAGGTCAGGGTGCATTAGAAAGAAGCACCTCTCTGTTCACTTCCCCTCCCTGAGACTTCATGGCACAGGCTTGTGGGTAACTGCGATGGCCCAAAGCTGGCCTGGGAGATGGCACCAAGGATGATCATTTGGGGAGGAATATCTCGTACTGTGCAGGGAGTGAAGGTTCCATCTGTTCAGTCTGAAAGCAGGAACTATATGGAAACAAAGCTCTGCTGTCATAATCCACAGAAGTGTCTCCCATCTCTAGCCACCCTCCCTCCATCCCAGTGACACTGCACTGGTTTCTCTTGAACATCTGGGACTCCAAAGAGTGTTCATGTCTAAGCTACCACGAGGAGTGACAGAAGAAGCTGGTTGTTCATTTAGAGGATGGTTATCAAGTTGCAGCCTGCCAGGGGTCAGTTTTTATGGCTCACTCCTGATCCCCGAAATGCAGACTTGACGATGACAGTTTTTTGAGCAGCGCTTGGAGTTCCGTGGCATACCAATAAAGAAATCTGAGCAGAACGCACTCTCCTTCCCAAGTAAACCCCTCTGTCAGCAAAATTGCACAAGTGCTTTTTCATAAATAAAATAATTCTGTGTTCCAGCTGAGAGTGCTGTGCACACCCTCCCTAGTTATGTGTCCATAGCCTGTGTTTTCACTGCTGGGCAGGATCTGTTGATGGGCACTTTATCGCTAAGTGTGTTGTCCCTTTGGGAGAAAAATACTTTTATCCCAGTGCGTGCCTCATCTCCAAGTCTACTGATCAGTGGTGTTATTATACTTGCAAGAGTCATTTGTAAGCTTTTCAAATGATATGTCAATATGTGTGTGTGTTTTGTTTTGTTTTTTTTTTCCAGGTAAAGGAGAGGATACACTAAAAGCAAAACCCTATATATCTACAGGGCCGGGGGGGGGGGGTGGCGGGGGGTGGAGGGCGTCAATCCAACCGAATCGATGTTTATCTTACAAGCACCCTCTATCATGAAAGGCCTGCTGGCTACTTTCTTGTTCATGTTCCGGAAGCAATACTCACTATTAAATAAGATTGGGAAATTGGAATTGGAGAACTAAGCGCCCATCACGCTCCTTCTTAGCTGTCAGACCAAGGAAATATGGGTGGAAGATTTCAAGCCTTTGTTTTCTCATCTGTGAGAAGGGAGCAGTGCTGATGCTTAGTTCTTGAAATGGTTGTGGAGATTCATGGCCATGATAAAGGATGAGGGGCACAGAGTGCCGTTCCGGGTTCTTGGTACATCAGGAAAGTCTCTGTGATAGTCTCTGCTCTTGTGTTTCCTGTTCACTATAGGTCTGGCAAATCTCTCAGTATTTCAGGGGTGGTTGGTGTTTGAGACCACTCTTTCTTACGTTTACTGGTGATCTTAAACCAGTTTGGGGCAGAGATAGCACCAGTATCCTTCCCCCCCCCTCAAAATCCTGCAGTTTGTTAAACACATTTGCCTAGAGTTCATGCATCACGTTCTCAGAGCTGACAGCGTTGTAGTATCCCCGAGAGGTGTGTGTGAGTGTGTGTGCACACACATACACCGGGATGTTCTCACGAGCCTCCCATAGAAGGATGAACTCCTACTCAGGGGACAGAGAAGCCTGCCTTGGGCTGACTCTCACATACCAGTCAAATCTGGGCCCCGGAAGACTAAGGGGTCCTGCAATCATCTCCACCAGTCTCCAGATCTTGATCCTGAATGAAGGTCATCTAGTTTCATGACACGCAGGCCGGATGGGTGACGGTCTTGGTGATGGCTGGTGGCATATTTGTGGAGCCCCAAAGAGGCAGGTGTGACCATCACACAAGTGTTCTGAACACAGAGTGTGTCACCTTCGGCCAGCGTGTCTCCCGTCCCCACAAAGTGAGCTGCCACCTTCCTGCTGGTGGCTGGGGATGGGGGCGGGGGTGGGGATGGGGAGAGCACATGGCAGTGAGCTCCTTACTTGGTTGTCGTCTCCCCAGGGCTGCCATGAGGATGCTCTTCCCACAGGTGAGGTCGTGTGGGCCCCTTCTTCACTCTTTTGTCTCAGCTGTCACCAGACTAGCTGGGCCGGTGGAGTCGGGGTGGGGGGGCTAAGAGAAAACAATTCTCTTTCCACCAGTGAAACACAACATAGAAGCCCATTTTTCTGTTGCAAAACCTTGTATCCAGTACTTTTAAAGAACTGAATCTAGTACAGGGAACGTGCCCCGGAGCTGCCAGTTACCTTGCAAACCACCCCTGTGATCTATGGTTTTCAGGGTGTGTGCGGTTCAAGCTCAGTCCCTATCAAATGTCTATGAAACTGAGGGGCTGGGGGCTTCGTCGCCCAGGGGAGCCTGAGACTCAGAGATGAAGCAATTGCCTGGGGACATGAGTAATTTAGCGGGTGAGGGGAGGCAGGAATTCAAGCTCAGGTCCTTCTGACCCCGAGTCATGGGTGTCTTCTGCCCTGCCCCACTGGTGTCCAGCCCTGTTCAGAATGCCGGTGCTGGAGAACAAGGTTGCAAGGAGTGTATGTGCTCTGCAGGTGCACAAGCTAATCAGCCCCCTTCCAAATGTGCACACAGCTCTCTGTGTCAGCTGCTGTTTGGACAGCTGAATCTCTAAGGAACCACAACATAATGCCTGATTCCTACCCTGGGAGTTAGAAAGTAACCCCAGGTTGGAAATGTAAATATTTTCCCCATGGGCAAGAACTGTTTTTAGCTGATTATAAATGGAAAAGACTGGCAGCTGTCAATATTGATGGTTATTCCTTGAAAAATGACTTCAAGGTACTGCTAATCAATTGTCTCTCAGAATGAAGAATGGAGCACACAGATCTCTGGGAACCTCAACATGTATTTATAAACACATGCTTTATCGAACACACAGGAAAAATGAGCCAGACCTCTGGCATTATGATGAGTTATTCAGAGTAAATACAACAATTATTAGCGTCTATATTGGACTTCAAATTGACAAAATTCCTTTAAAAAATGGCTGTTGCTGCTGTTTTGTGTTTCTGTTATTTAGTGTTCTCATCGCTACACTGAAGCATGCTGCTTGGCACTGAGCTGAAGACTTCACAAGGGCCGGGATTGTTTCTTTCTTACTCGGTAAATAAGTAGCTTTCCACTTGGCTGACAACGCCTGGATGAATTAGGCGCTGGCTAACAACGTTTGCCTCGCCGTGTCTTCCTAAAACTGACGTTGGTGTGCAAGGTGCAGGGGAATGCGTGTTTTACTGTGAGGACTGTGGGTTCTTCTTCCTCACACCCTTTGCTGGGGACTGGGGTGTAGAGGCGTGGCAGGCAGAGGAAGATGACCTCCCAGAACTCATGTCCCTGGAATTCCCTTCCCTCTAGTGTGGACGTGATCCGTGGCTTGCTTTCAGCCACCGAATGTGGCAAAGTTTGGAATAATTTTTCTCACTCCACACATTCTAGTACTCACCGCACTAGATGCCTTTACCACAATTAACGATGTTGGCCATTCCTCCTTTTCCAAACCCCTGTCCCCTTGGAACTGCGAGAATGAAATGATCCATGTGGGAATCCAGTGGCCAATATGGAGAAGTGTTTGCAAGTTAGTGGGAATTCAGATCAGGAACAGGCTATGGTCTGATTTGTTCTTGGTTAAGACACTCTGGCTTCATTGTGGGGGCTCATGAGAGAGAGAGAGGAGGTCCTTCTGACTGACTTCCAGGTGAGAGACATGGGAGGTTCTCCTCACTGTCTTCTGGACGAGAGAGTGGTGGTTCTCCAGACCGACTTCCGGATGAGAGAGAGGGGAGGTTCTCCTGACTGACTTCTGGGCAAGAGAGGAGGGTTCTCATGTACGAGAGAGAGGGTAGGTTCTGCTGACTGAGTTTTGGACGAGAGAGGGGAGATTCTGCTGAGTGAGTTTTGGACGAGAGAGGGGAGGTTCTCCTGACTGACTTCCTGGCTACAGAGAGGAGAGGTTCTCCTGACTGTCTTCTGGACCAGAGAGTCGAGGATCTCTACACCGACTTCTGGATGAGAAGGGGAGTTTCTCCTGATGGACATATGGATGAGAGAGGGGAGATTCTCCTGTCTTACTTTTGGATGAGAGAGAGGGGAGGTTCTCCTGACTGACTTCCTGATGAGAGAGAGGGGAGGTTCTCTTGATTGACTTCTGGAAGAGGGAGTGGAGGTTCTGCTGACCAACTTCCGGATGGGAGAGAGGGGATGTTCTGACTGACGTCTGGAGGAGAGGGGAGGTTCTCTTGACTGAATATTGGAGAAGAGAAAGTTAGGTTTTCCTGACTGACTTCTGGACCATAGAGTAGATGTTCTTGAATGAGAGACAGGGGAGGGTCCCCTGACTGACTTCTGGGTGAGAGAGGGGAGGTTCTGCTGATGCACTCCTGGACGAGAGATAGAGGATGTTCTCCTGACTCATTTCTGGACCAAAGAGTGGAGATATTCTTGACAGAAAGAGAGTGGAGATTATTCTGACTGACTACCAGGGAAGAGAGAGGGGAGTTTCTCCTGACTGATTTCTGGAACAGAAAAGGGAGGTTCTGCTGACCGACTTCAGGATGAGAGAGAGGAGCCGTTCTCTTGACTGATTTCTTGATCAGAGAGTGGAGGTTTCTTGAAGGACAGAGAGGGGAGATTATCCTGACTGACTTCCAGGAGAGAAAGAGCAGACTTTCTCCTGACTGATTTCTGGACCAGACAGGGGAGGTTCTCTTGCCTTACTTCTGGATGAGAGAGAGGAGAGCTTCTCCTGACTGACTTCTGGACCAGAGAGTGGAGGTTCTTGAATGAGAGAGACGGGGGAGGTTCTTGAAAGAGAAAGATGGGAGGTTCTCCTGAATGAGTTCCAGATGAGAGAGAGGGGCGGTTCTCCTGACTGACTTCTGGACTATAGAGTGGATGTTCTGCTGAACGACCTCCAGACATGACAGAGGTGAGGTTCTCCTGACTGATTTCTGGACCAGAGAGGGGAAGTTCTTGACAAGAGAGAGGGGAAGTTGTCGTGTACGACGTCCGGATGAGAGAGAGGGGAGGTACTCCTGACTGACATCTGGACAAGAGAGTGGAGGTACTCCTGAGTGACTTCTGGACCAGAGAGGGGAAGTTCTTGCACACGAGAAAGGGGAGGTTGTGCTGTATGACTTCGGTAAGAGAGAGAGAGGGGAGGTATTCCTGACTGACATCTGGACGAGAGAGGAGAGGTTCTCCTGACTGACTTCTGGACCAGAGAGTGGAGTTTCTTGCATGAGAGAGAGGGGAGGTTCTCCTGACTGACTTCTGGACTACAGAGGGGAAGTTTTTGAACAAGAGAGAGGGGTGGTACTCCAGACTCACGTCTGGACGAGAGAGAGGGGAGGTACTCCTGACTGACATCTGGATGAGAAGGGAGGATCTCCTGACTGGCTTCTGGACCAGAGAGTG
Source organism: Panthera onca (assembly GCF_046562875.1). Lineage (NCBI taxonomy): Eukaryota > Metazoa > Chordata > Mammalia > Carnivora > Felidae > Panthera > Panthera onca. The sequence goes on along the minus strand of NW_027675866.1, from coordinate 1,563,867 downwards.
GAGTTTCTTGCATGAGAGAGAGGGGAGGTTCTCCTGACTGACTTCTAGACGAGAGAGGGGAGGTTCTCCTGACTGACTTCTGGACCAGAGATTGGCAGTGTTTGAATGAGAGCGAGGGGAGGATTTCCTGACTGACTTTTGGACGAGAGAGGGGAGGATCTCCTGACTGACTTGTGAATGAGAGAGTGGGGGTTCTCTTGAAATAGAGATATCGGAGATTCTCCTGACTGCCTTCAGGCAAGAGAGAGGGGAGGTTCTCCTGACTGACTTTGGTCGAGAGTGAGGGAAGATTTTGTTACTGACTTCCAGGTCAGAGAGAGGAGAGGTTCCGCTGACTGACTTCTGGACCAGAGAGTGGAGGTACTGCTGACCAATGTCCGGAAGAGAGATATGGGAGGTTCTCCTGACTGATTTCCAGTCCAGACAGGGGAGGTTCTCCTGTCTTACATCTGAGTGAGAGAGAGGGGGGTACTCCTTACTGACTGCTGGACCACAGAGGGGAGGTTCTTGAACAAGAGAGAGAGGAGGTTGTCCTGTATGACTTCCGGACAAGAGAGAGGGGAGGTACTCCTGACGGACATCTGGACGAGAGAGGGAAGGTTCTCCTGACTGACTTCTGGACCAGAGTGGAGTTGCTTGAATGAGAGAGAGGGGAGGTTCTCCTGACTGACTCTGGACAAGAGAAAGTAGGTTCTCCTGATGGAATTCTGGACCAGAGAGTGGAGGTTCTCTTGAAAAAAGAGAGGGGAGATCTCCTGTCTGACTTCCAGGCGAGAGAGGGGAGGTTCTCCTGACCAACTTCCAGAAGAGAGAGAAGGGGGTGGGATGGGGGTTCTCCTGACTGACTTCTGGATCAGAGAGTGGAGGGTCTGCTCACTGACCTCTGGACGAGAGTGAGGAGAAGGTACTCCTGACTGATTTCTGGCCCAGACCAGGGGAAGTTCTCCTGTCTTATTTCTCGGCAAGAGAGAGGGGAAGATCTCCTGACTTCCAGACCAGAGAGGGGAGGTTCTTGAATAAGTGAGAGGGAGTTTCTCCTGAGTGACTCCAGGATAAGAGAGAGGGGAGGTTCTGGTGACTGATTTCTGGATGAGAGAGGGGAGGTTCTCCTGACTGACATCTGTGCGAGAGAGGGGAGTTTCCCCTGACTGACTTCTTGACGAGAGAAGGGAGGTTCTCCTGACTGACTTTTGGACCAAAGAGTGGAGGTTGTACTGACCGACTTCTGGATGAGACAGAAGGGAGGTTCTCTTGACTGACTTCTGGACGAGAGAGGGTAGGTTGTCCTAACTGACTTTTACATGAGAGAGTGGGCAGGTTTTCCTGACGTCTGGACCAGAGAGTGGAGGTTGTTGAATGAGAGAGATGGGAGGTTCTCTTGACTGACTTCTGGACCAGAAAGTGGAGGTTCTTGAGTTAGACAGATGGGAGGTTCTCTTGACTGACTTCTGGACAAAAGAGTGGAAGTTCTTATGAATGACAGAGAAGGGAGGTTCTGCTGACCGACTTCTGGGTTAGAGAGAGGAGAGGTTCTTCCTGACTGACGTCTGGACAAGAGAGGGGAAGTTCTTGAACGAGAGAGAGGGGAGGTTTTCCTGACCGACTTCTGGATAAGAGAGAGGGGAGGTTCTCCTGACTGACATCTGGATGAGACAGAGGGGAGGTTCACCTGAGTGACTTCTGGACCAGAGATGGGAGGTACTCCTGACCAACTTCCAGATGAGAGAGAGGGGAGGTTCTCCTGACTGACTTCTCGATGAGAAGGAGGGGAGGTTTTCCTGACTGACGTCTGGATAAGAGAGGGGAAGTTCTCCTGACTGACTTCTGAACGAGAGAGGGGAGGTTCCTCTGACTGACTTCTGAACCAGAGAGAGGAGGTTCTTGAACAAGAGAGAGGGGAGGTTTCCTGACTGACTTCTGGATGAGAAAGGGGGGAGGTTCTCCTGGCTGACTTCTGGACCAGAGAGGGGATGTTCTCCTGACTGACTTTTGGACGAGAAAGAGAGAAGGTTTTCCTGAGGTTCTTTTTTGAGAGAGGGGGGAGGTTCTCCTGATCGGCTTCTGGATGAGTGAGGGGAGGTTCTCCTGACTGAATTCTGGACTAGAGAGTGGAGGTTCTCTTTAAGGAGAGAGAGGGGAGAATCTCCTGACTGATTTCCAGGCCGCGAGAGAGGGGAGGTTCTACTGACCAACCTCCATATATGAGAGAAAGTTGTTTCTCCTGACTGACTTCTGGACCAGAGAGCGGAGGTTCTGCTGACCGACTTCCGGATGAGAGAGAGGGGAGGTTCCCCGACTGATTTCTGGACGATAGAGGGGACATTCTCCTGACTGACTTTGGAAGAGAGAGGGGGAGGTTTTCCTGACGGACTTCTGAACCAGAGATCAGCGGTTCTTGGATGAGAGTGAGGGGAGGTTCTCCTGACCGAAATCTGGACGAGAGATGGAGGTTCTCTTGAAGGAGAGAGAGGGGAGATCATCCTGACTGGCTTCTAGGTGAGAGAGAGGGGGAGGTTCTCCTGACTGACTTCTGGACCAGAGATGGAGGTTCTGCTGACCGACATCCAGATGAGAGAGAGGGGAGGTTCCCCGACTGATTTCTGGACGATAGAGGGGACGTTCTCCTGACTGACTTTGGAAGAGAGAGGGGGAGCTTTTCCTGACGGACTTCTGGAACAGAGATCAGCGGATCCTGAATGAGGCTTAGGGGAGGTTCTCCTGACCGAATTCTGGACCATACATGGAGTTTCTCTTGAAGGAGAGAGAGGGGAGATCACCCTGACTGACTTCTAGGTGAGAGAAGAGGGGAGGTTCTCCTGGATGACTTCTGGACCAGAGAGCGGAGGTTCTGCTGACCGACTTCCGGACAAGAGAGAGGGGAGGTTCTCCTGACTGATTCTGGACCAGAGAGTGGACGTTCTACTGACATACATCCGGATGAGAGAGTGGAGGTTCTCTTGCCTGATTTCTGGGCAAGAGAGGGGAGGTTCTTCTGACTGACTTTTGGACGAGAAAGATGGGAAGTTTACCTGACTGACTTCTGAACCATAGAGTGGAGGTCCTTGAATGAAAGACAGGGGAGTTATCCTGACTGACTTCTGGATGAGATAGGGGAGGTTCTCCTGACTGACTTCTGGTTGAGAGATGGGAGGTTCTCCTGACTGTGTTCTGGAGCAGAGAATGGATGTTCTGCTGACCAACTTCTGGATGAGAGAGAGAGGGGATGTTCTCCTGACTGACTTCTGAACCAGAGAGTGGAGGTTCTCCTGACTGACTTCTGGACGGGAGAGAGGGGAGGTTCTGTTGAGTGACTTCTGGACCAGAGAGGGGAGGTTGTTGAAGAGAGAGAGGAGACATTCTTCTGAATGACTTCCGGATGAGAGAGAGGTGAGGTTCTCCTGACAGAATTCTGGACCAGAGAGTGGAGGTTCTCTTGATGGAAAGAGAGGGGCGATTCTCCTGACTGACTTCAGGCAAGAGAGAGGGGAGGTACTCCTGACTGACTTCCGGAGCAGTCAGGGGAGGTTCCCCTGTCTTAACTTTAGACGAGAGAGAAGGGAGGTTCTCCACACTGAATTCTGTACCAGAGAGGGGAGGTTCTTGAGCAGGAGAGAGTGTAAGTAGTCCTGAATGACTTCCCGAGAGAGAGAGAGGGGAGCTTCTCCTGACCGACTTCTGGATGTGACAGAGGGGAGGTGGTCCTGAATGACTTCTGGATGAGAGAGGGGAGTTTCTCCTGACTGACTTTTGGATGAGAGCGAGGGGAGATTTTCCTTACTGACTTCTGGACCAGAGAGAGGAGTTTCTTGAACAAGAGAGAGGGGAGGTTCTCTGAATGAATTCTGGATGAGAGAGAGGGGAGGTTCTCCTGACTGACTTCTGGATCAGAGAGGAGAGGTTCTGCTGACCGATTTCTGGATGAGAGAGGGGAGGTACTCTTGCAGGATAGAGAGGGGAGGTTCCCATGATTGATTTTCAGGTGAGAGAGAGGGAGGTTCTGTTGACAGATTTCTGGACTACACAGGGGAGGTTCTCCTGTCTTACTTCTGGACGAGAGAGAGGGGTGTTTCTCCTGAATGACTTCTGGACCAGAGATGAGAGGTTCTCCTGACTGACTTCTGGATGAGAGAGGGGAGGTTCTCCTGACTGACTTCTGAATGAGAGACAGGGGAGTTTTCCCTGAGTGACTTCTGGACCAGAGAGGGGAGGTTCTTGAACGAGAGTGAGGGGAAGTTCTCCTGAATGATTTTCGGACGAGAGAGAGGGGAGGTTGCCCCAACTGACTTCCAGAATAGAGACAGCGGAGGTTCTTTTGACTGACTTCCGGACCAGAGAGTGGAGGTTCTCCTGACCCATGTCAGATGAGAGAGAGGGGAGATTTTCCTGACTGACTTCGAGGCGAGAGAGAGGGGAAGTTCTCCTGACTGATTTCCGGACCAGACAGAGAGTTTCTCCTGTCTTACTTCTGGATGAGGGAGAAGGGAGGTTCTCCTGAATGACTTCTGGACCAGAGAGGGAAGGTTCTTGAATGAGAGAGAGGGGAGGCTCTCCTGAATGACCTCCAGATGAGGGACAGGGGAGGTTCTCCTGACTGACTTCTGGATGAGAGAGGGGAGGTTCTCCTGAGTGGCTTCTGGAAGAGAGACTGGAGCTTCTCCTAACTGACTTCTGGACCAGAGAGTGGATGTTCTGCTGACCGACTTCCAGATGAGAGAGAGGGGAGGTTCTCCTGGCTGACTTCTGGACCAGAGAGGGGAGGGTCTCCTGACCGACTACCAGATGAGAGAGAGGGGAGGTTCTCCTGAATGACTTCCGGAGTTGAAACCAGGCAGGTGCTCAGCATAGCTATGTCAGCTCGAGGAAGCATCTTTACATTTGAAGGTGCTTGGGAAATGATGGCAACAGGGAAGTGCCAACTACCTCTTCTCGTGTGTAACAACAGTGGTTGTAGTATTTGCTCATTTCACCTACAGGCTGACTTCACTGATAGCAGATTCAGACAAATTGTGCCCAGCCGGCTCCAGGGGGCTGGTGTGAGCAGGACTCTGTCAGGATGGTCAGCAGGTGTGAGCAGGTGACCCACTGGGATGGTCAGCAGTTCTGAACAGGTGCCCTGACAGGATGGTCAGCAGGTAGCATGTTGCAAGGGCCTGGCAATGACAGTGTAGGTGAGCAGTGTTCCGGGGATTATTGCTGGGGTCCTGTCTTTCAAATGGGATGGATGTTGCAACTGTTCACAGACACACTCCAAGGGGAATTACAGGGGATTTGGAAAAAGTTGTAGGCACTAGCAGTCCCAGAGGGTCTCAGGGCCTGAGTGGACGGTCTGTCAGCCCAGGTCATGTGTCAATGCTTTCAGGAGGTCAGTAATTACTGGGGACACCCTGGTCCTGTGTTTAGAGGATGGGACAAGGGCACAGTGGGAGATGCCAGCTGCAGATCAGAGGAGGGGGCTGGACTGGAGAAAATCATGTGAGAATCACACATTCTGAGGCTGAGGCCAGGGCCTGGGTGAGGTTCCAGAGCAACAGTGAGGATGTCACCCATGAGGGAGTGAGGCCCACCGTCTCTCTGTCTCTCACTCCACTCTTCTCTCTGTCTCTGTCTCCCCCATGTCTCTCCATGTCTCTGTCTTCTGTCTCTCTCTCTCTTTTGTCTCCCTCTGTCTCTCCTCTCTCTCCCCTCTTGTGTCTCTGATGAATGCCATGGCTGCCAGCTGGGTAGAAGAGACTATGCCTTACCAGCAGGCTGAGGAGCAGCGGGAAGGACACTGGAGACTGTAGCCAGGGGAGGAGTGTTTCTGGAAGGAAGTCGGCGCTGGGAGGTCCAGCAAGGGTATGGAGGATGGCGGTTGGGTGTGGGCGGGTGGAGGCCTCAGGAGACCCTGGGGAGGTTCCTGGGCCAGCCGAGGGGTAGGAGCAGCGTGGAGTGGACGCAGCAGTGGATGCGCCTGAGAAGCTGGTCTGGCGCCCTCAGATGCCTTCAGAGGCTGAAGCTGGGGGAGCACTCGAGAGAAGTGGGAGGAGTTTTCAAAGGGAAGTACTGAAGCTGCCTATAGGTTGATGCAGCCAAGAGGGGAGTTTAAATGTGAAAGAGAGAGAGACAGACAGACAGAGACAGAGACTGAGACAAAAAGAAGTGAAACAACAGAGTAACGACCTCTGAATGTCACTCTCCCACTAAGAAAAGATGGCCGAAATGGTCAGAAGAAGCTTTTCCACAACTCTAGAAATTAATCAAAGTCTTCCAGGAACATAAGTTTTTCTGTGTTCTGGTTTTCCGTTGTTGTTTCGAGGAAAATCAGTTGAATTTTGTTAAGAACGGTGAGAATTCTGACTTTCCCCATATCGCTCCTGCTCTGCAACTCTGGGTGACCTTGAGCACCAGCAGTGTCACCCAAAGGGTGAACAGAGCCTGGGCTCGCTGAAACCTCCTCCGCAGAGCACTGCCCTCACCATACGTGTCCTGCAGTTGCTTGGACGCCTCTGTCTACGAGGCTGTCTGTTTGCCTTGACTGGAGCTGACCTGCCGTGAAGTCAAGGAAGGGCAGGTGACAGACAGAGAGCCGGCCACTCAGTGACGGAGCACAAGAGCATTTCTGGTGGAGGGCACAGGTGCAAGCCCTGAGGCTGGAGTGAAGCTCCTTGGGAGCCCAGAAGGAAGATCGGGGGTGGGACAGGTGAGGGAGTGCCAGAGAGAAAGGCTGGGGACCCTGGATCTCACCCCACAGGCACTGACGAATTCTGGCTGCGTTTTGAGTTGGGGAAACCGCTCTGAGGTGGGGTGTTACTTTGTCTTTGAGCCACGATCCCGCTGGCCTGTGAGCGATGTGGGAATAGAGACTGCCTCTTACATCCTCAGGACAGAATCCTGCCATCCGTCACAGGTCCTGTCCTAAGGGCATTTGGGGAAAGAAAGAAGGAAGGAAGGAAGGAAGGAAGGAAGGAAGGAAGGAAGGAAGGAAGGAAGGAAGGAAGGAAGGAAGGAAGGAAGGAAGGAAGGAAGGAAAGCTAGCCGGGTGGCCGAAGCTCACGCTGTTGCGCCTCTGCCCTTAGCACGCTGGAGGGGGTGTTCTGCTTTGGGATTTGAGGCCTTTCCTGACTGTTTAGTTTAGTATCTGTTCCTGTTGGGCCTGCCATGCTTCTAAATTCAATACCCTCTTCCTCTCATATTTTATGCCAAATTTCTTTACCTTGGAAATTCTAGATCCTTTCTTCTGGGGAAAAAAATTGCATGTTTTTGATGCCATAAAATATAATTTACTGGGAGTTACACATAGCTTTTCCATTTAATCATTATTCATTTGTTCAATTTTACTTTTCTTCTATCAATTTTATACCACTATGTTTCTCTCGGTTGTTAATTAGAGCCAGTGTGTATTCCAGGCATTCCTGGAGTCAGAACGCACAGGTTCGTTGTTTGCAAAGGTGAATGGGAGTTGCTAGCCTGTGCCTGCCCCAATATGCCCCAGTATGCACAGTACACTCTGCGTTTGCACATTCTCAGAAGGCACCATATGTCCCATATCTGGCTGGAGAAGCCGTTGGTGGCAGTGATGGTCCTCACCTGGTGATGATCTCTTTACTGCGTCTGTTAAATAATGTAGTCACTGTTATTAATTCTCAGTCCATCTATGCAGGAGAAAATACCTGAAAAGGCATATGGTTGACTTTAAAAAATAATAATGTTTATTTATTTTTAGAGAGAGAAAGAGAGAGACAGAGCGTAAGTGGGTGGGGGCGCTAAGAGGGAAACACAGAATAGAAGCAGGACCCAGGCTCTGAGCTGTCAGCACAGAGCCTGACACGAGGCTCGAACCCACAAACCGTGAGATCATGACCTGAGCTGAAGTCAGACACTTAATCAAGCGAGTCACCCAGGCGCCCCCATACGGTTGACTTTTTAATGACTGCAAAATTCCTTTTTTTTTTCTTTTATGAAATGTATTGTCAAATTGATTTCCATGCAACACCTAGTGCTCATCCCAACAGGTGGTCTCCTCAATGCCCATCACCCACCTTCCTCTCCCCCCCACCCCCATCAACCCTCAGTTTATTGTAAGTTTTTAAGAGTCTCTTATGGTTTGGTTCTCTCCCTCTTTTTTTATTTTTTTTTTCCTTCTCCTCCCCCATGGTCTTCTGTTAAGTTTCTCTGGATCCACATATGAGTGAAAACATATGATATCTGTCTTTCTCTGCCTGACTTATTTCACTTAACATAATACCCTCCAGTTCCATCCACGTTGCTACAAAAGGCCAGATTTCTCATTGCCAAGTAGTATTCCATTGTGTATATACACCACAATGTCTTTATCCATTCATCAGTCAATGGACATTTAGGCTCTTTCCATAATTTGGCTATTGTTGAAAGTGCTGCTATAAAAATTGGGATACACGGGTCCTTATGCATCAGCACTCCTGTATCCCTTGGGTAAATTCCTAGTAGTGCTTTTGCTAGGTTGTAGGGTAGTTCTATTTTTGTTTCTTTGAGGAACCTCCACACTGTTTTCCAGAGCGACTGCACCAGTTTGCATTCCCACCAGCAGTGTGAGAGGGTTCATATTTCTCCACATCCTCGCCAGCATCTAGAGTCTCCTGATTTGTTCATTATAGCCACTTTGACCAGCGTGAGGTGATATATCAGTGTGGTTTTTGATTTGTACTTCCCTGATGAGGAGTGATGCGGAGCATCTTTTCATGTGCCTGTTGGCCATCTGGATGTCTTCTTTCGGAAAGTGTCTATTCATGTCTTCTGCCCATTTCTTCACTGGATTATTTGTTATTTGGGTGTGGAGTTTGGTGAGTTCTTCATAGATTTTGGATACTAGCCCTTTGTCCGATATGTCATTTGCAAATATCTTTTCCCATTCTGTCGGTTGCCTTTTAGTTTTGTTGATTGTTTGCTTTGCAGTGCAGAAGATTTTTATCTTGATGAGGTCCCAATAGTTCATTTTTGCTTTTAATCCCCTCGCTTTTGGAGATGTGTCAAGTAAGATATTGCTGCAGCTGAGGTCAGAGAGATTTTCTCCTGCTTTCTCCTCTAGGGATTGACGGTTTCCTGTCTCACATTCAGGTCCTTTATCCATTTTGAGTTTATTTTTGTGAATGGGGTAAGAAAATGGCCTAGTTTCATTCTTTTGCATGTTGCTGTCCAGTTCTCCCAGCACCCTTTGTTAAAGAGACTATCTTTTTTCCATTGGATATTCTTTCCTGCTTTGTCAAAGATTACTTGGCCGTACTTGTGTGGGTCCAATTCTGGAGTCTCTATTCTATTCCATTGGTCTATGTGTCTGTTTTTGTGCCAATACTATGCTGTCTTGACGATTACAACTTTGTAGTAAAGGCCAAAGTCTGGCATTGTGATGCCTCCTGCTTTGGTCTTGTTCTTCAATATTACTTTGGCTATTTGAAGTCTTTTGTGGTTCCATACACATTTTAGGATTGATTGTTCTAGCTTCTAGAAGAATGCTGGTGCAATTTTGATTGGGATTGCGTTGAACGTGTAGATTGATTTGGGTAGTATTGACATTTTAGCAGTACTTATTCTTCCAATCCATGAGCATGGAATGTTTTTCCATTTGTTTTTATTTTTTTTTTCAATTGCCTTCATAAGCTTTCTATAGTTTTTAGTGTACAGATCCTTTACATCTTTGGTTAGGCTTATTCCTAAGTATTTTATGATTCTTGATGATGATTGAAAAATTCCTGGTGTCACATGAAAGATTCTGGATGCGTGCACATTATGCCTGATTTTCTTCTAACTACCAAACCTAGTTCAGATCCCCTCCTGGGGGACCTTTACTGCGTGGCTGTGTATTTAAGAAAAGGGGACAGTTCACAGAGCAGGCACAGAGCTGCAATGCATACTTAATGGCTTGTTCCAAGGAGTAAATGAAGCCTGGAACTGTCACTGTATTAAACTTAGCAGAGCAGGTCCTGGCATTAAGGAGAGACATTTCTGAGAGAGAGGGTTCATTCTTTCACATTGACTCACTGGTAAAATAAAGTGAACTCTGACAATGTGATTTAGCAAAGACTCTAAAACATAACATGTTGGAGTGGCTGTGTATCAAAAGTTATTTTTCTGTTCTATTACCTTTAATGAATAGCTTAGATCACCAAGTATATTCACAGAGCTATGGCCCAGTACATTTTTGATAAGGAGAAAAAAAGTACCCTGGGTTTTGGTGTAATGTTATATATGCCAACGTTGCGTGCTCAGTGTCCTGTGTGTGCAGAAGTGCCTGTCCCCACGCACAGTGTCCGTGTTTGTTTACACACAGGGGCACGTGAAGTTTTTACCTGTGGGGCTTCGACTGAATCAGGATAGGTTTGATAATAAAAAGCTTTATTGTGTTTTTCATCTTAAATACATAGAGGTGCACAAAACCCTTTCTTGGAAATTCACTGAAGGGAGACACGTCATCAAATTAGTCCCCACAAGGCCAGCTGTGAGGTGAAGTGGTGAATCTATCTCAGATGAGTCACTGCTCTGTGAAAATGCCTCAGGTTATTTAGCCCATGGCCTTGAAAGGACTAACTGTCTCCCAATGCAGAGTTTGAAGCAGAGTTCAAACCACCCATTCCTTATTTTCAGAGTTCAGGTGGGAAGTTTCCACTTGCCTTCTGGGCTGAGTCTCTTCTCCCCTTCCAGCAGCGTCTTCAGCTGCTGGGCGGGGTAGACAGTCCCTCTGCCCCTGAGGCTGGGTCAGCCAGTGACTCCCCTTCTATAGGACCCCATCCTGTACCGGGGACCCCTCACCTTGGTGGAGAATCCTGGACAGGAATACTCTCCGTGGGGGTTGTTGTAAAGCCCTCTACCCCATCCCCCGCAGACTTCTGTCTGGTGTGGGTCAGCGTGCCTCAGCTGGGACCACAGCTTTGCTGACCCCATGGTCACTGGAGGCGCCCCCGCCACCACCCCTCTGGCCTTTCTTCAAGCTTCCCACCCCTCAGAGCTTTTGCTCTGACTGCACCTTTTAGCTGGACCACCCCAAGCCTGGTTGCCTTGTCCACATTCCTCTAAGGTGTTTCTATCCTCTGAATCTATGACCATTCATTCATTTATTCATTCATTCATTTATTCATATACTTATAACGTTTATTTTTGAGAGAGAGAGAGACAGAGAGAGAGAGCGAGCACTAGCAGGGAGGGGCGGAGAGAGAGGGAGACACAGAATTGGAAGCAAGCTCCAGGCTCTGAGCTGACAGCACACAGCCTGATGCGGGGCTCGAACTCAGAAACTATGAGATTATGAACTAACCTGAAGTCAGACAACTGATTGAGCCACCCAGGTACCCCGACACATTTTTTTTTAAATCTATGTATTTTGAGAGAGAGGGAGAGAGCAAGAGCGAGCAATCAGAGTGCACATGAGTGGGGATGAGGCAGAGAGGGGGAACCCCAAGCAGGCTCCACACTGCCAGTGCAGAGCCCCACACAGAGCTCGAACCCATGAACCGTGAGATCACAACCTGAGCCGATACCAAGAGCTGGATTCCCAACCGCTGGAAATATGCCCTGAGAAATCAACCTGTGGTGTTGTCTAAGACTGGGCATGCTGAACATAAATGCCTCACAGCTCCTGAGAGTTCATTCTTACACACTTCTGGTCTATATTGAGTTCTAATGAGTTGGAAATCATTTGTTCTGACATTAGTACTCTGAGGCAATGGCTTTTTCAGGGTGCTATACAATTACTGATCCAATTGATATGCCCTAAGAAGGCTCCTCAAAGAAGCCAATAATTAAAAAATTAAGCTTTGTAAAAAAGTTCAGTATCCTTAAAAATATTTGTATTATTCGCTCTTCTTTATAGGCCAGCAGGTGTTAAGAAAAGTTTTACTTTAAAAAAAAAATTAACTTTTTTTTTTAATTTTTTGAGAGAGAGAGAGAGAGAGAGAGAGAGAGAGAGAGAGAGAGAGAGAGAGGGGGAGAGATACGGTGAGTGGGGAAGGGACAGAGAAAGAGGGAGACACAGAATCTGAAGCAGGCTCTAGGCTCTGAGCTGTCAGCACAGAGCCCAATGTGGGGCTGGAACTCATGGACCATGAGATCATGACCTGAGCCAAAGTCAGATTCAGCTGACTGAGACACCCAGGTGCCCCAAGTTTTTCTCTTCTTTTTTTTTTAAATGTTTATTTTCAGAGAGAGACAGAGAGAGAGAGAGAGAGAGAGAGAGAGAGAGAGAGAGAGAGAGAGAGAGGGAGAGAAAGGGAGAGAGAGACAGAGAGAGAGCGCGCAGTAGAGGTGCAGAGAGAGAGGAAGAGAAAGTCCCAAGCAGGTTCTGCATTGTCAGCACAGAGCCCTACGTGGGGCTTGAACCCTGGGATCTCACAAACCCTGAGATCATGAACTGAGCCAAAATCAAGAGTTAGATGCTTAACTGACTGAGTCACCCAGATGCCCCCCCAAAAAGTTTTTCTAATGAAGAATGTGGGAATCTCTGTGAAAGTCCAGCAGCCCTCTTTGAGAGGTAGGAAACGTGACGTACAAAAACAATACATCATCTGATGTTTTCCAAACTGCCTTACTTCTCTCCTCCCGTGTTCTCATCTCTGTGTACTCTCCCATCTGGCGATGCGCACAAGTACTCATCAAAAGTCAAAGCCATATTAATATGTTTGTTTTCTCAGACCGTTGGCAGTGAGTGAACAATTAGCAGGTCTGATTATGGTTTTAAATTCAGTCCCGCCTCCTAGTTGCCAAGCAAGACAGGCTTCACAACCCGCAGACATTGTGAGTTTATTTTTCATTTGTATTCATGACACTCGTGATCTGAAATGGCTATTTTCATGTGTCCCCACTCTTCTTTGCAACAAATGAGTGGAGTCAGTTGCTTCTGGCCCGAGGTCTCGTTTGTTGTGCCAAATGTGACCCGGATGCCAAGTTCCGTCTCAGCATTGGCCTTTATAGCACATTGGACATAAAGAGACCCTTTAGGCCCTTATCTGCGGTCTGGGAAGGCTCCAGCAAGGCAGTACCATGGACAGCTGCTTGAACTCTCCTCCTGACACTTTATGTCTGGGGATGCAGTGACCACAGGCTGTCCCTCCCACACAATGGTTGCTGATGAGAGGGGACAGCTCCACAGGCTCTACTCCAGCATTGGGGTGTTGACGAGATGATTCTTGGTTTTGGCAGGGTTTGGGGCCAAGGAATTTCAAATACCTTTACTTTCATTGTGATTATTGATGCAGAATCTTCAGGTTGCTGAGTGTAGCATTTACAAAAAATTAATGTTTATTTAGTTTTGAGAGAGAGACAGAGTGCAAGTGGGGAGGGGCAGAGAGAGACGGAGACACAGAATCTGAAGCAGCTCCAGGCTCCCAGCTGTCAGCACAGTGGGGCTCCAACTCACAAACCGTGAGATGGTGACCTGAGCCGAAGTTGGACGCTTAACTGACTGAGCTCCCCAGGCGCCCTAGTGTGGCATTTTTAACCACTATTTAAAAATATTATAAAGGTAATATATACAATATATGACTTTTACAAAGTCCAATGTAGAGAAGAAGGTAGAAGATAGATGCTACACACAGGAGTGGTTTCTACCATTCTAAGTAGGATCTCAAAGATGGAGAGGATGTAGAAGCCTAAGTTAGGGTTCTCTCCACCCCTTCCACTGTGTGCTCGTTTTCTACACTTGACCTTCCACTGTGTACTCATTTTCTACACTTGATCTTAGCCAAAAGGCTGAGAAGCAATGTAAGTTTATTTTCTAGAACTAGTATTTTTAGCTGTTAGCTACTTTATTTCTTATGTACCTTTATCGAAATATGTATGCATTTACCACAATGTCATCCATATAATACATCTCTATGGTACTTATAAGGCATCTCCATATGTATACATATGCACATTTGAGAAGCCTGATTTAGATGAACGTTTCCCATTCTAAATGCACCTTTTTCCTTATCCTATCTTGAATATTTCATATTTACAGAAGAGTACATATACTGGGTGCATTCCTTAAAGAATGGCAATGAGTGGATTCTCTACCCTACTCAGGTAACACAAGGAAGCCCATGAACACCCATCAACTGTACCCCTTCTCTTGTTACCCCAAATGCTATAATTATTTCTTTGCTTTTCTTTTTTTTCTTTTTTTTTTAATTTTTAACGTTTTATTTATTTTTGTGACAGAGAGAGACAGAGCATGAACGGGGGAGGGGCAGAGAGAGAGGGAGACATAGAATAGGAAGCAGGCTCCAGACTCTGAGCCATTAGCCCAGAGCCCGACGTGGGGCTCGAACTCACGAACTGCGAGATCGTGACCTGAGCCGAAGTTGGATGTTTAACCGACTGAGCCACCCAGGCGCCCCTATTTGCTTTTCTTATAATTCATGACATATGCATACATCTCCCCCCAAAAAACTCAATATTTTCTTTTACACACATGGAATCCTCTGTTGTTCTGCAATTTTCTTTTTTGGGGGTAGATTATTTTTGTGAAATTAATCTAGATTGATGGTTAAAGGCAGATATTTGGATTGGAGATAATATGGGCCAATCAGGGGCGATCCAGGATGATGACCGGGACGCTGAGAATAAACACGCCCCTGAGGTTCACATGGATGATTCTTCAACGCATCTGGTTGGACCAGAACCCCGTGCTGTCCCCACACAGCACCACCCCTCTGGCCTGGGCCACCAACATCACTCCTGCCTGGGTTATGGCAGCCAGCCATCCTCACTGCGCCCCCTGTACCCAAGTTCATGTCCCATCAGCCTGCAGAGCAGCGAGGGCCACGTTGTATCTCAGCACAGAGCCCGTCCGTGGACTCTCATATCACCCCAAGCAGAAATCAGGGTCCCTACAATCCTCTCCACGTCCTGACCATGAGTCTCCTGGACCTCTGCACCATACCCCTCCCTGCCCTGCAGCCTACAGCTTCCCCCTATACTACTCCCCAGCCAGCTTCCTGCCAGCTCACTAGTCTCTTCTAAAATGTAAAATGGAGCACCTGGGTGGCTCAGTGGGATAATTGTCCAACTTTGACTCAGGTCATTCATGATCTCATGGCTGGTGGGTTCGAGCCCCACGTTGGACGCGGGTGAGTCGCTCTGATACATGTCTAGATACATGTGGTGTTTCGAGAGTGCTGTGCCCGACGTGACTGTACGCAGGTGGTGTGGCTTCACCAGCCACAGGGTCAGGAGAGAGCCGTGGGGTTGGGTGACTGAGGCATGGAGGGTGAGGTTACAGGAAGTGAGAAGCCAGGAGCTATACCCAGTGTCCTCATAAATGCTGTGGCTTGAGCATGTTGAGGGCAGAGGTGGGCTGGCTACTGGCACAGGCATCCATTTTCTGAGGTTACTTTTATGGGGAATTAGGATGTTGGCTGAAGGAGTTTGGAAGTGCTTGTATGTCCTTGTGTCGGAGGTAAACAGAGAGGATATGAGAGTCACAGAGCGACAGTGACAATGACGATGGTGCCACTCACTGTCCTTAGTCACTTAAAAGCATGGGTTTGGTACATTTTTCGTGACAACCTGAGGAGGAGGCCCCTGTATTAACCACACGTTGCAGACAGTGAAACTCTGGCACAGAGTGTTTACATCACCAGCTTGAGATTGAATAGCTCATCAGAAATGGAACTAAGTCCGCACCCCGGAGATCAGATTTCAGAGCCCATGTTCTCATGACTTGGCGTCCATGCTGGACCCTACCTGCCCGCCGTGCCTGTGCACCCCTCTGAGGGAGGATGACGGCCAGGGAGCACCGAGCAGGTTGCCTAGCCACACGGCATCTCTGGTGGGCTCAGGGCTCAGGGCCACCGTCTGCAGAGCCAGCTGCATCCAGCAGAGCGGGACACAAGTGCCTGAGCCCAGTGTGCAGTCAGCCACTACTTTGTTTCCCCTCCAACGTTCCACCTTACAAACTTCACAAGTACGGAAGAGCTGACGGAATTTTACAGTGAAGCCCTGCATGAGATTCCTCCATGGAGCTTTTACTATTCTTGTTTTTTCACAGCTTCATCCATCTCTCTATCCCCTCCAAGCATCAAACCATCATAAGCTTTTTATGTATTTCAGAGTCACTTGTGGAAGTCAGGGCACATTTCCCTGGGTTCTTCAACATACATGTCATAAACTAGAGTTTAGTATTGATTTAGATTTTTTTTTCTTTTGAGGTAAAATTTGCATAACACTAAATGCACACATTTTAAGTGAATCATCCCATTTTGCTCTGACAAATGCATGTGTGTAAGTAACCCAGACTCCTGGCCAGATGCTGAACATCCCCCTCACCACAGAACGTTCCCTTCTGCCTATCTCCCATCACCTCCCGCTCCCTTCCCACTCCCCAGAAGCAGCCGCTTGCTGGTTATTTTCCACCGTGGATTGTTTTTGCCTGTTCTAGAACTTTGGATAAATGGTACCATACTGCGTGCTGTTTTCTGTAGACTTGTTTCACTTGGCATAATGATTTTCAGGATTCACTCAGTTTATGTACCTACTCTGTTCGATTAAGTTACTGAGCCCCAGTCATTGTGTAGATAGATACACAGATTGTTTATCCATTCTCCCATTCACTGATGTCAAGATTATTTTTAGTTTTTGGCTCTGGTGAATAAAGCTATGGGGTGTGTAAGTCTTTTGAGGACACCTGTTTTTATTTTTCCTTGGGAAAGCGCCTGGGCCACAGAATTGCCAGGTCATGCTGTACATGTGTAGCTTCGTTAGAAACACTGACTGACAGTTGGGGCACCTGAGGGCTCAGTCGGTGAGGCATCTGACTTGGGCTCAAGTCATGATCTCTCAGTTCTTGAGTTTGAGCCCCGCATCAGTCTCTCTGTTGTTCAGGGCATAGCCCACTTTGGGTCCTCTGTCTCCATGTTTCTCTGTCCCTCCCCTGCTCATGTGGTCTCTCTCTCTCTCTCTCAAAATAAGTAAATAAACTTTATATATAAAGTTTATTTACTTATTTACTATATGTAGTAAACTTTATATAAAGTTTATATAAAGTTTATAAAGTTTATATATAAAGTTTGTATATAAAGTATATAAAGTTTATATAGTTATATAACTTTATATAAAGTAAACTTTATATAAAGTTTATTTTATATATACATAATATACATATATATATATATATATATATATATATATATATATATATATATATATATATATATGGAGAGAGAGAGAGAGAGAGAGAGAGAGAGAGAGAGAGAGAGAGAGATGGATGAAACACTGACCAACAACGTGTGAGAGCCCCAGTCCTTCGACACACACATCGACATTTAATGTTGCCATTCTTTCAGTGGTAGTCATTTCGAGAGGGTGTGGTCGTTTCCCATTGGAGTTTCAGGTGTCCTATAGAGTGAGTGATTCACATCTCTGTACATGACTCCATGCTCATCATAAGTTTACTCTCCATCCCCATCACCTGTCTCACCAATCCCATTACCTGAGTCCTCTCTGGTGACCGTCAGTTTGTTGTCTAAAGTTAAGAGTCTGGTTTTCTTGTTTGTCTCTTTTTTTCTTTGTTCATGAGTGAACTTCACCTCAAGCAGATTTTTAAAGCTCTTAAAAATGTGATTTGCCTCTCTACTTCTTAGTCTCTCCTTACCTGGACCAGATGATACTACCAACATCTGAGGAGAACACTGACATTCATTATTTTGAATTTGACAATGCCAACTGGCCTTTGTTTAATATCATTCCTGATAACACCCAGTAAACCTGTAAATATCCTAAAGTGCTCCCAATACAGTTTTTTTCATCCGCCGTTCAAGTACTGGTTCAAATCAACCAATGATAATAATGAGAGCTTTGAAAAAGCAATGGACATCCAGGGAAGGACTGAATCGGGAAAGATCATACATAGCTGCTCCTCACTGAGTCTCCTCCGTTTCATCACACTCTTCGTGTGCTCCAGCTAGAATCCTCAGGAGTAATTCTGGATCCCACCCCCACCCCCACACCCGCCTTAATCCCTAAATCCAGCCGATCTGATCAGCTCTACCTTCAAAGTAGATCTCTAATTGTGGCAGCTATCATCTCCATGGTAACCACGCTGGTCCAAACCACCATTTCTCACCGGAACTACTATAATATCTGCTAAAGGGTCGTGCAGCTTCCTAAATGCTACCTAGTCACAGCATGACGATATTGGTAGAATAGACAAAGACTATGCCTCTGCGGGGGGGTGGGGGGATCTGGATCAAAAAAAAAGTACTTACTTTATGATCTCACTCATCAAGAACTCTAAAAAATAGAAACTAATATATTGTGACAGAAGGCAGATCAGTAATGGGTGGCAGAGAGGGGCAAGAGGAAAGGATGACCAAGGGACACAAGGAAACTTTTCAGTGATGGATATGGTCACTGTCTAGACTGTGGTGGTATCATGGATATGTGTGTGTATATACTTTATGATCTGTGTGTATACTCATCCACACTGATGTATAAACTTATCAAATAGCACACTTTAGTTTCCTGTAAGTTATGCCAATTATACGACAATAAAACTTTTAAAAAATAAAAACAAACAGGATGATATTTTAAATAAAATGCAACGTGTGGGATTTGTCTCAAATAAACCAGGGGAAGACGGGAGCAAGGACAAAATGGGTAGAAAGACAGATGAAACAAGATTAGACATGAGTTTTTGATAATTTTTAAAACTACATCCTAAGCACATGGGGGTATAATATACTATTTTCTTGACTTTTACATATTTGACATTTTCTATAATAAAAACAATTTTTCAGTTGAAGGGGAGCAAATCATAAACCAGGATAAACTAAAAGAAGAAAAATACTATGCTGGCTCCAGAGCCCAGACTGCTAGTAGCCAAAGAGTTTCTTAGAAGTTGAAGAGCAGGGGAATGTGGAGTTTAAAGGGACACATTTTATTCTCTACTCTATCACCTGAGAAACGTGCACGCTCCTTTGAGAGCGAAGCCATCCTTTCCCTGGTTGGCTCAAAGCTGGGCTCCCTTGCACACTTGACTTCTCGTGGAGCTTTCAAGCTGTCAGATCACACAGGCTTCCACAGATATGCTTCCAACAGCCTGAAGTTTAGGATAAAAGGAAAACCATCTTGTCGCCCATTTGAAGTATTTCATGCATGATGAAGCAGCACCTGGTTAGATAGCCAAGTACTACAGCCACAGGCAACTCAGAAACACACAAACAGAAGCAGCATTTATATCTTCTTTTCGTCCAAGCCTCTGCTCATGGATCTTACAAAAGGAGTCCCAATCACATCAACCAATTTTTAAAGAAAGGCACTCTTGGCCAACATTTGCTTAGAGCACACTAACTCATCATCTCATTTGAGCCTCATGTTTAACCTTGGGAAGCAGCAAGTATCTTTACCCCCCTTTTTAAGCATGCTAAATACTGAATCTCAGAGAGATGAAACGAATGGAGTGCCCAAGGTGTCACAGCTAGCCTGTGGCAGGGCCAGGTGTCGAGATCCGTCCCACCTCTGTGCCTGTGTAGCGTGACTACCTCACAAGCTTAGCAGAAACTGTCATCAAGATGCCTATATGAAGAAAAGTCATATCCCAATTAACCCACTTTTTTTCTACCCAATCTCAAACACATCAAAGGATTTTAAGAGTAGGCACATGAAACCATTACGGCAAATAAGGCTTTTTCAGTTATGTATAATTTCTTTATCCCCTAGCACAAGGATGTATGAAGAAGGGACAGCAATTGACTTTAGACATTACATGAGGGGAGGAGAAGGAAGGGAATGCCCAAAGAAAGATCAAAGACAGAAAACTAGGGATCAGACTGGAAAGAACAGCACAGTAAACACAAAACCCAAATTAACGACCCCCATGGTATTTTCTCTGTAACACCAGCATGTCCTGGGTGGTGATTACCTGTTAGTGAAATGAAAGAAAACGGCCATTTTTTTCAAGCTACTGGATTCACTCATGCTAGGTTAAACTGGAAGAGAATTTTTCAAAACTGTATTAAATTTGCTCACAATGTGGTGATTCTCCATTTTCCAACAAAACATGTCACTTTCAGAGTTCAAGGTCTACAGTAACAATCCTTGCCTCTGGGGTAATGCATGAAACTGGATAGTTAAAAGGTGTATTCTGGTTGTCACAGCTAATAATAGCAACTAGTACTTACTGAGCACATATTATGAGCAGGTATTGTTTTTAATGCTTTTAATCTTCAAAATGGATCTTCCGACACAGGTTTGCTTATTGTGAGGGGAACAATATAATTTATTGTCCAAATAAAGATACTTTGGGGAATCAAAGCAGAAAGCCATTAACAGTTGTGCCAGGCACGGCCACAATCCAGGAATATTTGGACATAGAATCACTAGCCTCATTTTGTAAATGGAGACTTAAGGAACAGATAGGTTAAATAGCCTACCCAAGGTCACACATCTAGTCAGCCAGGGTTCAAGCCCAGGTCATCTGGCTCCCGGCTCATATTCAGCCATTCTGCCATGTGCCCCCTCTGAGCTGATATACTACCTTAAAAAAAATACATCCTCCCATTGTTCACTTTGAAGCACACAAACCTCTCTGCATTTCAGAATACATTTGCTAGAAGAAAATGGCTAAAACCCAAGGAGAACTATGACTCAAGAGTTCATATGTTTAAAAAATAAAGACAGGGTGCCTGAGTGGCTCAGTCAGTTACTATCGGACTCTTGATTTCAGCTCAGGTCATGATCTCATGGTTAGTGACATGGAGCCCTGTGTCAGGCTCTGCACTGCTAGGTTCTCTCTCTTCCTCTCTCTCTCTGGCTCTCTACCCTTACCCTGCTTGCATTCTTTCTATCTGTCTCTCTGTCACACAGAATAAATAAAAACTTTAAACACACACACACACACACACACACACACACACACACACACACATACATTTGCTTTTGGGTATGCAACTGAAACATGTCCCTTGTTACACATGCTTTTCTTAATTACTTTTCTCCACATACAGTATATCCTCATTTCATTCAGGAATAAATCCACAGCTAAAGCAGCAACAGCTACCATTCAGACATGCATACTTAGATTGATACCACAGATACATTCAGTGGTTTCACTGGCTCAGACCACACAGGGCTTTGGGGCCTTCACCTTATACCATAGAAGCAAAGTCTCACCTTCTCTTGAGTAGTACTGGATGGTTTTCAAAAACTTCTAAGAAAAAATGATGTCCCAGAAATGAGTTTGGAAACTAGAGAATTCAACATTGTCCTTTCATTACTAAAAAAAAAAAAAGAAAAAAGAAAACTACAGGCATCATAAAACTTCAGAGAGCCGCAATGCCAGGTAGGTAGAAAGTGTTTTTGTGAATATACAAGACTGCTTGCAGATGTGCTTTTTGAGGCAACACAATACTGGCCTGTGTCACATCATCCCCTTTCTCAAATACCTCAGTGATACCACTGTCCTTTTACACTTACAGCTCTTCCTGCATCTTCCCTCAGATGACTGCACGTTTGCTTCAATGCTCCATTTAGTGTGTCTGTCAGAC
The DNA here is from genome assembly GCF_046562875.1 of Panthera onca. Taxonomy (NCBI): domain Eukaryota; kingdom Metazoa; phylum Chordata; class Mammalia; order Carnivora; family Felidae; genus Panthera; species Panthera onca. The sequence goes on along the minus strand of NW_027675866.1, from coordinate 1,542,400 downwards.
AGCAATTCACCAGCCAGGCTAAGATCATGCCCTTCCACCAGCCAGCATCACTCTCTCTCCTCTTACCCCATCTATCTTTGTAGCCAGGGTAGAAGAACAAATAAAAATAAAAATAAAAATAAATAAAAATAAAAATAAAAATAAAAATAAATATAAATAAAAATAAAAATAGTGTTGAAAGAAAAAAAAAACATTGAAAATTCTATATCCAGCAAAAGTGTATTTCAAACTGAAGAAAAAAGACTTTTTGGGGTGCCTGTGTGGCTCAGTCGGTTGAGCATCCGACCTTGGTTTCTGCTCAAGTCATGATCTCAGGTTTAATGAGATTGAGTCCCACATAGGGCTCTCTGCTATCAGAATGGAGTCTGCTTGGAATTCTCTCTCTCTCCCCACCTCTCTCTCTCTGCCCCTTTCTCCCTCAACATAAATAAACATTAAAAAAAGACGTTAGGCATGGAGTGCGTTACTCTTCCCAAAAGCATCCGAATTTTACAATCCCTCACCTTTGGAAACAACAAGAACAACAACAAGAAAAACAACAACCACCCAAAAACAAGTAATACGTTGTGAAACAAAAAAGGAAGGACTTTATCACTAGTAGATCTGCCTTGCAAGAAATAAAAATAAAAAAAAAAGTTCCTTGGAGGATACCTCAGTGGTTAAATACCTGACTTTAGCTCAGGTCATGATCTCATCATTCATGAGTTCAAGTCCCACAGTTTGTGAGTTCAAGTGCCACATCAAGTGAGCTCCAGCCCCACTGCAAGTGAGCATGAGCCATGCTTTGCGTGAGATCCCATTATCTCTCCCTCTCTCTCTGCCTGTCGTGGGATTCTCTCTCTGCCCCTTGCTCATTTGTGCCCCCTGTCTCTCTCTTGAGAAATGTCTTTAGAGAAAGGAATATGGATATAGGTTATAGATAAGGAATTCAGATCTATGTTTAAAAAAGAAGAGGATTAGAGTAGGAATAAGGAAGGTAAGATAAAATATTTTATTTTTCTCATTCCCAACTTATCTGATAGATAACAATTTGTTTAAAGTGATAACAGCAGCAATATACTCAGTTGTTCATAGCATATGGATAAGGAGGTAGATGACCTCAATATTAGAAGGCATTGGATGGAGGAATTGAGAAAGTTTTATGAGGTAGCTGCACTACCTGTGAAGTGGTACAGTGTGATTTGAAAGAGGAATTTGACTAGTTATAAATGAGTAATGCAAATGCAAATAAAGGGGATACCACTCCAACTGTTTAAAATAAAAAAGTATAATGAATATGTTAAGAGAAAGAAGAAAATGGAATATACCCACTGCTGCATTAACATCCAGAAGGCAGAAAAAGGTGAAGATAGAAAGGAAGCAAAGTATAAATGCAGTGAATAGAAAACAGTTACAAACATGGTAGATATTATTCCAACTATATCAATACTCACATCAAATGTGAATAGTCTAAATATACCAATTAAAGCTCAGAGATTGTCACAGGAGATCCAAAAACAAGATGCAACTCTATATTGTCTATAAGAAATTCACATGAGATATAAAGGTACAGATAGTTTAAAAGTAAAAGGATGAAGAAAGATTTATCATGCTAATGCTTATCAAAAGAGAGTTGGAGTAATTGCATTAATTCCAGACAAAGCAAACTTCCAAACAAGGAAACTCTAGAGAGATAAAGAGTGCCATTATATAAAGAGATTATCTAGAGCGATAAAAGTGTCAGTTCTGTAAGAAAACATAACAATCCCTAATTTTCTATGTCTCACAACAGAGAATGAAAATACATGGTGGAAAAACTTTTAGCATTTCAAGGAGAAAGGGAAAAATTCATTATTATAGTGGAGACTTCAACACCTTTCTGTCAGTGACTGACAGGTCTAGAAGGATATAGGTAAGGCTACAGCTGGACTAAGCAGTAGCAGTAATCACCTAGATCTAACTGATACGTATGGAATATTTTATCCAACAGTAGTTGAATAAACATGTTTCTCAAGTTCACACAGAACATGCACGAAGTCAGAACATGTTCTGGGCCATAAAACACATCCTACCAAATTTCAAAGCCTAGAAACCATGCAAAGTATGCTGTCAGGCCACACTGGAATTGAACTGGATGGAAAGCAATAATAAAAAGATAGCAGAAAAAATCCCCAAATGTTTAGAGATTTAAGAACATACTTCTAAATAACACATCAAAGAAGGAATCTTGAGAGAAATTTCAAAGTAGTTTGGACTCAATGGAAATTAAATACAACCTACCAAAATGTGCAGGGTGGGGTGTGGGGGGCACTGAAGACATGGCTTCCAGTAAAATGAACAGCACTGAATGCATTTATTAGAAAATTAGAAAGATCTTCGGGCATCTGGGTGCTCAGTCGTTTTAGCATGCAACTCTTAGTTTCCACTCAGATCATGCTATCATGGTCATGAGATCAATCCCCTGTATTGGGTTCCTGCTTGGGATTCTCTCTCTCCCTCTCTCTGCCATGCCCCTGCTCACGTACATGCTTTCTCTCTCTCTCTCTCAAAGTAAGTAAATAAATGTAACAAAATCGAAAAGGAGAAAGACCTTAAATTAGTAGCCTAAACTTCCACCTTAGGAAAATAGGGGAGGAGGTACAGTTGAAGGCTGAAGTAGAAGAAAAGAAATAATAATAATTAAAAAATAATAATTAGAACAGATATCAATAAAATAAAAGATAGTAAAATACTGGAGATAATCAATAGAGAAATCAAAAGATGGTTCTTTGAAAATATCAATAAAGGCAAAGAACCCCTAACTAGGTTATCCAAGTAAAAAAGTAGGCACAAATGGCTAATATCAAAAATGAAAGAGACATAACCGCTACCGATTCCATGAACATCAAGAGGATAATGGAAAATATTATGAATGACTCTATGCCCCCAAATTTCATAACTTATATGAAACAGATCAATTATTTAAAGATGCACATGATGGGGCACCTGGGTGGCTCAGTCAGTAAATGTTTGACTTCAGCTCAGGTCATAATCTCCTGGCCCATGGGTTTGAGCCCTGTGTCAAGCTCTGCGCTAACATCTCAGAGCCTGGGGCCTGCTTCAGATTCTGCGTCTCCCTCTCTCTCTGCCCCTTCCCACCTCCCACTCTACAGCGCTCTCTCAGAAATAAATGAAAACATTTTAGAAAAATATGGAAAACAAATAAAAGACACACACTACTAAAACCCACATAAGGAAACATAGATTATCTGGATAGGCCTATATTTATTAAGTAAATAGAGTCAAGGATGAATACCTTCCCAAAAGAAAGCATCAGGCCCACATGGTTTCAGTGAAGAATTCTAGCAAACATTTACAGGAAAAAATGATGCTAATGTCCTATAATCTCTTCCCGAAAATAAAAACAGAGGGAAAACTTCCTCATTCTAGGAGGCCAGCATTGACAAAACAAGGTAAAGGCATTATAAGAAAGGAAAAGTGGAGACCAGTGTCTTGCATTTTCATAGACACAAAATACCCAATACATGTTAGCAAATCAAATCCAACAATGTGTAAAAAGAATTATACATCCATAACCAAGAGGGATTTAGTACCAATATGGGAGACTGGTTCAATATTCAAAAATCAATTAGTTTAACCCCTCACAACAATAGGCTAAAGAAGAAAGACAGGACAATGATCAGATGGTCTTAAAAACAGATGCAGACAAGGCATTTGTTACCTCCATTCATAATAAATAAAACACTCTCTCCACAAACTATGAGTCCAGAGAGGCTTCATCAACTTGATAAAGGACTTTTATAATACAAACAAAAACAAATCCCCACCAAAAAAGCCTACAACTAGCATCATAAAAGTTTCGCATTTCATGCGGCGCCTGGGTGGCTCAGTTGGTTGAGTGTCCGACTTCAGCTCAGGTCATGGTCTCACAGTTCATGGGTTTGAGCCCTGCATCAGGCTCTGTGCTGACCACTTGCTCAGAGCCTGGAGCCTGCTTCGTATTCTGTCTCCTTCTCTCTCTGCCTCTCCCCCACTCACACTTTATCTCACTCTGTTTCTCAAAAATAAATAAATGTAGACACAAAAATTAAAAAAAAATGTTTCACCATTTCAGTGGGGAAGAATGGGATGCTTTCTGAAATGCTACTGTAGCTGATTATGAAGAGGCCAGGTAGGTGAAGACACCTGTAGTAATAATGGACATAATTATATAATTCTATAAGAACACACCCAGAACAGGCCTGTTCTGTTGAATTGTTCCTGATTCTGTTACAACACTAACTGTTGATCAGTTAATAATTTGTGATTCCATCTTTAGAGGAACTAAGTATTGACAAAAAAAAAAACAACATCTTGTAACACTGAATGTACATTCAATTGTCAGAGGGACGTCATACACCAACTTAGAGCTACTCAGAGTAAATAGAGAATTACATGGAGCCAAAGTATTCCCTGCAAATGATATTTTTGTTTTTATATTATATTCTGTTGATTTTTTCCAGCTCTTTTATATTGTTTCTTTTTTTTTTTTCAAATCCCGATGATTCTACAAATATTAAAGTTTTAGTCATTTGTTTTTGAGGTGAATTTTAAAATCATGGGTATCTAGCTAAAACAGGCTGGCTGAAGAGAGTTTCCAGTTTCCATGAATGCAAATTAATAGATTCAATTAAGGGAACAAGCTTGAAAACCAGATGTTGCTGTACCCCAGGGATAGGCCCCAGCTAGTTGAGAATCAGTGAGAATATATTACCTTTTGATAGCTCACAAACAGGACCTTCTTAAATTTGGCTTCAGTATACACTCCACATAATAAATAAATGACAAGGAAAGTAAAACAGAACCATAGCAATGACTGCAATCTGTACACCCCTGATTTCAATGGGCAGCTTATCCATCCTCCAGCTCTGAAGCATATGGTAAGTGGACACCACATGCTGGGGACAACAAGTTCTGGAGTAAAAGAGTAGAAATAACAAGGCTCCACCTGTGCTAGAAGGTCAGCTTCCATTTACAGATCCTCCATCTGCCCCCTGGCCCTTTCTTCCTCACACCCACCCCGATTACTCCCACATATTATGTCCTTACTGCAATCTTGCAATTCTTGGTTTTGAACCATCCTTCTAATCTGTTTTGTTGTTGTTTGTAAGATCTGTCATTTGTCTACATAAAAACCTGGGAATTTCCATCTTAACAAAGGTGAGAGGACCTGGGTGGCTCAGTCAGTTAGGCATGTGACTATATTGCTTTCGACTCGGGTAATGATCTCATGGTTTGTGAGCTCCGCTCTGCGTCAGGCTTTGTGTGGAGTGGCTCGGTGAGTTCAGAATCCAACTCTTGATTTTGGCTCAGATTATGATCTCACAGTTCATAAGACTAAGATGAGCATTAGGTTCTGCACTGACAGCTCACATTTCTTCTCTCTGCCCCTATCCTGCTTGAGCATATGCTCTCTCTCTCTCTCTCTCTCTCTCTCTCTCTCTCTCTCTCAAATAACATATATTCATTCACACATGCATACATACATACATACATACATACATACATACATACATACACACATAAAATTATATCTTGTGATGGTTAATTTCATGTTTTAACTGGGATAAGCCACAGGGTACCCAGATATATGGTTAAATATTATTTCTAGTGAGTCTGTGAGGACATTTCCTATTACAATGAACATCTGTATATCAGGAGACTAAGCAAAACATATTGCCTTGACAAACACTGGGTGGCCTCAACTAATCGATTGAAGACCTGAATGGAACAAAATGCAGAGTAAGAGAGAATCCACTGTTGTGTATCTGAGTGTCTTCAAGCTGCGATATTGGTCTCCTGACTTCAGACTCAGACTTGGAATGGAACATACATCATCAGCTCTCCTGATTCTTAGGCTTTTGGAGTCTGCCTGGAACTAAACTACTGGATCTCCTGGGTCTGCCCTTCTCAGCCTCCGTAATCTTGTGAACCAATTCCTATTGATACTGAGTCTCTGCAGAACGCTAACTGGTACATATATGTAACTTCATCCATTATGTCTTTTTGCCCTCAGATCCAGTTCCTGCACTTCTCCTACAGACTGTGTTTCCTGGTTCCTTGCCACCTGGCTTCCAGAGGGGTTTGACCAATGGGTGTTTGATGGGAGAAAGGGAGGAAGGTACAAGCCCAGAGGTTTTTTTCTCGCCCGCTCCATTTCCTACCAGTGATTTTATCTCCTCCAAATTCTAGCTTCTTTCCAAGAGCCTCTTCCCCCATGTTCTCAGTTCCTGCTAAGTATGGTTCTGAGTTTCTCTAGCCCTGGGGGTGGAAACAGCTTTCTGATGATACTAATTCCTGATTGCTTCGCCATCCTTTGTTTGGCTTCTGGGATTTCCCATCACGTGTGTAACTCTTTAAAATACCGATAGTGACTCACCGGCTGGCTGGACCTGACTGAAACAGTATAAAGATAGAAGTTCAGGAATATATGGGAAGGTGAGGAGAGAGAAGACAGGTGGCTGAAGCGACCTATATACGTCATCTTCACATAGGAAGTCAGTAGACGGTGCTTAAAACTGACAAATCAATAAGCAGCAGTATGCTATATTACTTATATTCATGAAGATACCTAAGAAAAGAATATAAACTTGGAACAGTTAAAAGTGTTGCTTCAAATAATGGAGGCAGTAAAGAGAACTGTGGTTGCCAGGAACTCAGGGGGGAAGGGAGAGATGAATAATAGATGAAGCACAGGGAATATTTATGGCAGTGAAACATCTTGTAAGACAGTGAAATGCTTTGAATCATGGCATTGTGCATTTGTCAAAACTCACAGAACTGCACACCACAGTGAATGCTAAGGTAAACTTGGGACTTTCATTAATAATAGTTTCCACATTGGCTCATCCATTGTAACAAATGCACTTCACTGACACAAGAAGTTTACAATAGGGAACACTATGTTTTGGGGGGTAGGAGGGAGAACAGGAGAACTCTGCCCTTTCCAGTCTTCTTCTGTAAACCAAAAGCTGTTTTAAAAAATAAACGCCCTTAATGAAAGGAAGGCAGAGAGACAGAAGAGGAGGGAAGAAAAGAGGGAGAAAGGGAGTTACTTAAAAGTCATGGAGGAAACTTAAAAGTGGATTACTAAGTGAAGGGATCCAATCAGAAAAGCCATATGCTTTACGTTTCCAACTATGATAAAATTCTGGAAAACAAAACAAATCAAAACAAAACGACAACAACAAAACAACAACAACAGCAACAACAAAACACCTTCAGAGACAGTAAAAAGACCAGTGGCTATGAGGGTTTAGGGGGAGAGAGGAAGTGGTAATAGGTGGAGCACAGGGCACTTTAGGGTGGTGTAACTATTCTGTATGATACTGCAATAGTAGGTACGTACCATTTTACATTTCTCAAAACTTATGAATCTATATAACACAAAATAAACCCTAACTGTTAATGATAATGTGTCTAATGATAATATGTCAATCAATAATGGCTCATCCACCACTTATAATTAATGTATCCACATTAGTGCAAGGTACTATAGAAACTAGTGGGGGTGAGGAAACTGTACTTTTTGTGCAGTTTGTCTCTAAATCTAAAATTGTTCATACAAAATGGTCTGTTTAAAAAAAACTCTGATTAAAAAAAAAAAGAAAAAAGAAAACAAAAGAGAGTGTTGCCTCTGGGGAAGAGGTGTTCGTGGGGGAAACAAAGCTTTTGTTTTGTTTATTGCAAGTCCTGATCTGCAATTTGGATGTTGTGGGGTTTATTTTTTTGTTTGTTTTTTGTTGTTTTTTTTTTTTGTTTTGTTTTGTTTTAACTATTTGTAGACAATACTTTGATTGAAATTTCTCAAAAAAAAAAAATCTGTACACCTGCCAGCATAGATAACATGAATAAGACCATATTAGCAAGTGTTGGCAAGGCTATCAAGTATTCAGAGCTCACAGACACTATGCAGGCACTACTATAGAAAGAAGTTCATGTACATTGGTATAACCATTATAGAAACAGTTTGGAGGAATCTTACCAAAGCTGATAAGTTGGATGACATGTGACCCAGCAAATTCCCTCCTAGATAAATAAATACTATTCTAAAACATGTTCACCAAACAACGTGTCCTATAATATTCACTGAAGTTTCATTCATAAATATCACTAACATAAGTTTGAATGAAAGAAGCTAGGTGTAGGACACATAATTCCATTTCTATATAGTCCCAAAACAAGCAAAAGTTGTATATTCTGTAAAAAGTCAGAATAATTGCTGTCCTAAAGGAGAGATAGACCGTGACTGAAAGAGGCACAGGTGGTCCCTTGGGGTACTGATACCTTATTTAATGAGTGCAGGTTCCACAAGTATATTGAACTTAACTTCATCAAGCTGTGCTCAGAATACTTTTAATAATATATGTCCTTTTTGGGTTCCTGTGTGGCTCAGTCGTTAAGTGTCCAACTTTGGCTCAGGTCATGATCTCACGGTTTGTGAGTTCGAGCCCCACATCAGGTTGTGTGCTGCTCACACGGTGTCTCTCTCTCAAAAATAAACAAACATGAAAAAATAATATATGTCCTTTTGAATGTATACTATACTTCAGTAATCTTATTTTCATCTGAGTGCAGACCCATAAAACACACCCTTTTTTCTCTACTGTCTCTACTAAACATTTAAAGAAATTGTACTTTAAACATAAATATATTTAAATTATATAAAAAATAAATCTAAATATAAACATATAAATATAGGTACTTTATACACATTTTACATAACCTATTTCAGTAGTTGAAAGAATCTCAACGTTAACATTTCTATGAATACGTTTCAAAGCAAGAGAAGTTCAGTTTTGAGTCCCTAGAATATTTATTCAAATTTGCTTGGGAGCCATACTGTCCCATCTTTTCTGAGCACTGCTTTCCTTTTGGGCTCTGGATATGTTCCGCATGTTATAAATTTCAGTGTAAGGTGACATTGCCAAGACAAGGGAGTGCTGACGATAAATCATTGCTCTTGCAAAATCTGCAGCCAGGCTCAGTTTTGATCTTCTTACCACCGGATAAATTCCACCTAGGGAAATTCTTTTATTGTTAATTTCAGCTACTGTAACTTTGACTTGCTCTGCAACCTAGAATATGTTGTTATTCCTTCTGCAGGTGGGAGTGGAGTCAGAGCTAATTCACAGGCATTAGACCCAAATCTAAAGATGAGTGTGTCCATGCTTCAACTGTGAGGCTATCTTTTCCCTATGGTAACAACGTTCTGCTATTTCAAATCTAACTACTGCACTTACTTGTCTCCTTTAACACAGGAAGTACAAAACTCACACATATTGCTTCAAATTTAGTGTTGTACATGTAAACTCACACGGATTTAAAGCAAACATTACCAAGCTTACCCAAAATGAAAATGTTGTGTTCGTGATCGGTAACTCTTATTATTTGTATAAATTCTCAGATAGTTTAATATACATAACAGTATCTTTTAAATATATTTCAGAACAAAGGACAAAAAGACCCCAAATATCTAAGGAAGTCTAGAAAACCTCCAACAGTGAAAACTACCTAATAAATCAACTTAACCTCACCACCTGCTGTCTCTTTCTTCAACTAAACCCACTCATACTTTACCTTCTCATCATTTGTGTTTTGGCTTTCTCAGACCACACTCTATTTTCAGGATGTTAAACTCGCAAGTACCTCTCAGCATATATATTTATTTTCAGCCCACATTCCTCCAATTAATAGCATTTATGAAGAATTTTCTATGTGTTCACCCATTAACATCCTTTTTTAATCCTTTCAGTAGTCCAATAGTTTATTTTACTAACCACATGTGATTCTTCAGGAAGCTAAAGCACAGAGCATTTCTGTAACTTACATACAGTTCTAATGGTTTCCAGTGGTCAATCTTTCATCCCACCGCAGGCAATGTGATCCACAGTTAGTACGCTGCTGCCTCCAATTATTGATAGGAACTCAGACACAAAGACAAATCCAGGGCACATAATACTATGAATCTTGCCCTTGCTAGCACTCTATGTCTACCCGGTAGGCTGTAATGAAAATTCTGGCTTTACTTTATTCTCTAGGACAGGCTTTACTGCTTCTACTCTTATGCAGCACAGTTATGTTCTTTTATAATATAAACACACGTGAGTGTTAGGCTTTCCATCACTACTAGAAGGGGGTTGGAGTCAGGACTCAAAATGAACTTTGATGCAGTTTTAAAGTCTTTATTGTGGCAAACTGGGTAATGGTTTGGACTCTGACATGAAGCATTGTCTCAGAGATTCACTAGATCATCAGACTTGATATTGATATATGGTTGACTCCCAAAATAGCGTAAAAACCATATCTCCAGGCTTCCAGGATGTTGATGTTAACAAAAGAAATAAAAATTTCTCACATTGCTTTCCGATTCACATGCAAACATAAGATTCCATTTCAAAAACTTTCCAACATCATTAGAAGCGCCAGACACTGTATATTCTCTAATACATATTTACAGTTAATACATTAAAAAGAAAACTACAAGCAGATCGTAAATCTTAATCATAAGTGCACATTAAACTGTCCAAATACACAATTCAGTTCCATGGCAAACAACTGAGTTCTAATTCCCATAAGACATGACAATCTGCCAAAAATATATTAAGCCCACCAATAAAGCAAATATATAATATTATACCCACTAAATAATATAAATATTATATATATAAATTATATATGCACTAAAAACACTGATTTTAAGAGCTCCGTGGCAATCCTTGGAACACCAAAAAACTATGAGTTCAAAATTGCTCAGATATCTTTGTATCCAAATATGTTTCATACATTTTTATTCAACAGTGTTCAGAACACTAGTACTATTGTCTGCACACAGCAAATCTATATGTGTCAGCCACCGGTTTAAATTATACTGGATCAATTGTGTACTCAAACTTGGACAAAACACACAGCACAACAGTGACAGTAAACAACAATGAAGCTTGCTCTCCATAATTATAACATTACTGGTTCTGTAAGGAAAATTAAGTTGCTGGATGACAAGTAGAAGGGGGATAAAACTAACATCAGGAATTCAAAGGCTTATTTGAAGTGCCAGTCACCACAATAGGCACTCAAGCATAGCAAGGTCATAAACTTCCTCCTTAGTTTTGCCATATGAGATATAACATTATGAGAATGAATAAAGATTATGGGATTTTATTTCAAAAATCTGTACAACCTAAGGGCAGACTCGTTTTAGAAGACAGTAAATGAATCCCTCACCAGAAAGGCCACCGTGTCAAGTTCCTTTTCACGGTCTGCCCAAAAGAATACATAAAATACTTTAATTTTCCTATTAATATATGAATCAACTATATTAGTTTTTTCTTCACATTTTATATGTTTTAAAACAAAACTTCAGCAAGGTTTTGGTAAAAACTTGGAAAAAACAAAGATTTTTTTTTTACATCCTGTTTTTTAAAGTAGAAATTGCAATATTTTTTAAGGGACAAGCTAAACAACATATTGAATTTAGGATGGACATTCAGATCCAAACCGAATTCAGATAGCCAAGATAACCCAAAGCATGAATGCAAGTTCAAGTGCAATAAAGTAACAAGGTATAGCAGGGAAAAACTAAGATTCTCAGTTAAGTTCAAATAACTGCATGGTGTCAATGGTTGTGTTTCAAAGCTGTGCTGAGCAAAGTTATCCTCCCAGCTACATCTAATTTCAAAACCCTCTGGGAAGCTACCTCGATAAGCTATATGTTGAAATTACATTCTAATATGGTCATTGGATTCATTTTTAATTATTATACAATTATATACAATAGGGAAGTTGTACAAATATGTATGTTTTCCTCAGGGGCTAATTAGCTAAAACAGTTAATTTGGGAAGGGTGAGGGAGAAAAACCTCTGTATTTGAAATACCATTGGCAATGGAAGCTAGTAACGAAAATTTTTATAAGCTTCCTATAAAACGAGTATAATTTAACCCTCTGCATCTTTTAAAAAATTATTCACTTTTATTTACTCATGTGGCAGTATTTGTGACAACACATTATCATTGAGTAGTGAAAAAAAGAATATGAGGCTTACTGGGAAACTGTATATTAGGAAGCTATGCCATTTGAACTCTACAAGCTCAAGAGTCAAAATCACAACTCTCGGGGCGCCTGGGTGGCTCAGTCGGTTAAGCGTCCGACTTCGGCTCAGGTCATGATCTCACGGTCCGTGGGTTCGAGCCCCGCGTGGGGCTCTGTGCTGACAGCTCGGAGCCTGGAGCCTACTTCAGATTCTCTGTCTCCCTCTCTCTCTGACCCTCCCCCATTCATGCTCTGTCTCTCTCTGTCTCAAAAATAAATAAACATTAAAAGAAAATTAAAAAAAATCACAAATCTCATTATTCCCCTAAAAAGCTGCCAAGAAGAGAGAAACCGTAATATGGAAGATTTAATACGTCATGTTTCAGCCTGGGATGGATGGTTCTATTGCACAATACTTAATCTTGAAAGAATAGTGGTACAAAATCACTCCTTGGCCCTTCCGATATCGCAGTAAAATCTGACTGCGGCACCACTGACTAAACACCATTAAGTCTTGCTGCCACCAATAACTGAGGTCACTTGGATAATCAAGAATTCCATGCTGGACCACAGGACATAAACACTATCATAAAAGTGAAAAGTACTCTGTGTGGCTCTCCTGTTTGATCCCTGTGGTCTTTGATTGTCAAACAAAAGACCAATACCTGCTAACACAACTGTGCATGGACATAAGATAATAAAGGAAAGTCCTGGAGCAAAACTGTTAACCAACTGCCATGATATTTATAAGAGTGATGCATGGTAATGTGGATATTTCCTGTTATCCAACAACAATGACAAACACAAGTGAGGAAAATCTATTTTGCCCAAAGATAACCTCAACCAGTTATTTGGTGCCAAAAAAAATGTACCACCGCTCTAGATCAGTAATACTTCAGAGAATTCCAACGGCTATTATGTATGCAGGTTTAGTCACCACGCTTACCCCTACTCATTTACACTATGTGATTTCCATTTTAAAATAAATTATCCTGGAAAGATTCCCAGATCAGTATGTGAGATTGGTACAAGGATTTCCGAGTCATTTCCGAGTGGATTCCATCCATGTCCATAACCAGCACCAGTTATTTATTTATTTATTTATTTATTTATTTATTTATTTATTTATTTATATTTTTTGAAATTCACTCATTGGTTTTTAATAGAAACCGTGAGGTTTCTCAATGCATTTTCAATTTTACCCACTTATAAAGAATTTCCCAAGTTAATTTTACTAAACAAAACCTTCCGAGTGTCTACCATTTCCTTTAGGAGTTCAGTAAACATCAACATTACATTTCAGTATAAAATCTTTAGAAACGTCTTAAGAATGTGTACACAGTTGAACTTTGAATCTTTTGGTTTGTAATCACCGGGCCCATGACATTCAAAGCCATACAAATCCTTACATTATTAACAGTGATATGTTTGAATTTCTTAGACAGTATCCTTGGTCAAAGCGTTGGAATCCAGTTAAAACTCAGAAAGGTGTGGGATTGAGAATACCCACTATTGCAATTGGTGTTGAGAATACCAACTATTGCAACCACTTTCCACACATATTCGATCTTTCGTCCAGAAAGAGTGGCAGTCAAAAAAGGAAAGAAAGAAAGAAAATGAGGCGGGAGGAGCCAGAGGTGGGAGAACAGCAAGGAAATTCTAGCTTTATTACACAAGGATGGAACCAAATTCCTTTGGAGGGGGTGGGGGTGGAATGGCTTCTTCTGAGGACTTCAGACCAATGAGGGAACAAGAGAGCACATGGATCTGCCCCTACAGTCCTGGAGACATCTCAATCTGGGGTTAGGAAGAAAGGGGACCTCCCTTGCGGTGCAGGGGTCTCCTCCCTCCGCAGACCCGGTGCTGGGAGGCAGCAGAGGGGCACAGCTGCCGCGGAGTCCCAGCAGGCGGCGCCGCATCCCGGGGGCGCGGGCCGGGACCATCTGGTGCTTCTTCGCCCATAAAGTGTACTAGGGGACGCGGTCCCGGCTGTCCCTGGTTCATCCCTCCAGGCACAACCCGTCCCGGGGCTGAGAGGTCGCGCGGCGGTGGCCCGCATCTCACGCCCAGGCACTGGGAAGCGGCGGAGTCTCACCACGGGTGCCAGGTTCACTCCCAGGACTTGGCGCGCCTGGCGCCGCGCTTCTGCCAGGCTGCTCTCGACCCACACGTCGCCCACTCCGCGAATGGTGGGGCAGGTGGTCAGCGTCGGGGTGGCCGCCCTCCCACTCTCCTCCAGGGTGCGGCCCCCGGAGGAGGGCCCGGGGGCCATGGGCTTGCGGTGGCTGCTGTCTTCGCGGGAGGGCGGCGGCGGGGGCGGCATCTTCCTCTGGCCGACCGCCACCGTCCGGGCTCCGTGGCGCCTCCGCCTGGCAGCTGGCCGGCCCGTCTGGAGGCAGGCCTCCGGGGGCTGCTGCCTCCGCGTGTACACCACCTTCTCCTCAGGCGCCTCCAGGGCGGCCCCTCCTGCAGCGCTAGAGGCTCCTTCCCCTGCTGCCAGGGCCAGGGCCTCCTGGGGCCAGCGCCCCCAGCTTCTTCTTGCTGCTCAGGATGTGAGGCCACTAGTGGCCGCCCGCGCTTGCCAGGTCTCGCGGCCGCCGCAGGGCCCTGATGAATTTCCTACCATGAAGCCAAATCAGGAGGCAGGCTGTGAGAGTTACACTGCAGTTGCTCGGAGACCAGGCGCTTTGTGAGGTCACAATGTCTGCATATCTTATCATGGTGGGCTGCCCAAAGCTGCCTTAGGTTTGGCTGTGTTTAAGTCTATGCCCTTGAGAAAGACCTGCACGTAATCTTACCTGAGAAGGCCCATAATTCTTCACACGAGTTCAAGAGGGTTGTCCTAGAGGTGAATGCACGGGTGCTTCAGCCTCCATTAATTCCATCTAACATGAAATGACACTTAGCGGTGGACAGTACACACAACTTGCAATCAAACACGACTCTAAGAGGGTTTTAGCTAATAAAATGCCTTGTCATGCAACGCACTGAAAGCCAAATTGAAATAACTACTCTACCCTTTCAAACAATACCGATATACTGTGCCTTGCTTAGGGTTCCATACGTGTGTTGCTACAGCTCACAGTTCAGGAAGCTGTTCTTCACAGCAGCAGCAAATAGTTTGCCTAGTTAGTATCCATGCTTACTTTCATGCAGCTTAGGGAAGACCGAGTCATTGTGTGCTTAAGAGCAAAGGTCAACGAATTCTGTGTGAGTGGCCAGTAGGGCATTCAGTGCCACTAAAACCTATTCACTATCTACCAATTCATGAATATTTCAGGTAAGGCATACACAAGGTAGTAAGAGACCGTATGGGATTCCAAGGGTAGAAAACGTGTTACACCGTCCGTGTAAGTGCTTTTGAAAGCAACCAGCATAGTCCATCCATCATCACCACATACACAATTCATTCACAAAATACTACAAAGACCACCTACCATGATCAACTGAAATCCACTTCGTATGAAAGGATGACTCCAAACTAGGTGAATCACTAAGAGTGATAAGTCATGGTAACAATCAGAAGAGAAACTTGCCAAGGTCAACGTGATACATGTGAGAGGCCTCTGTCTTTATCCAGCTCCTTTTCTTAAACACACAAACAAAACTTTCATCTACGCAGCTTAAGCTACTACTACCTCACGCTCATAAAGTGCTGAAAATGGAAAGCTATCCTCATATTCAGTAAGAGCAACCCCTGGATTTTTTTTTATTAAATGTAATTTATTTTCAAATTGGTTTCCACGCAACACTCAGTGTTCATCCCAACAGGTGCCCTCCTCAATGCCCGTCCCCCACTTTCCCCTCTCCCCAACCCCACATCAACCCTCGGTCTGTTATCAGTATTGAAGAGTCTCTTATGGTTTGCCTCCCTCCCTCTCTATAACTTTTTCCCCCCATCACCTTCCCCATGGTCTTCCGCTGAGTTTCTCTGGATCCACACATGGATGAAAACATATGGTATCTGTCTTTCTCTGCCTGCCTTATTTCACGTAGCATAATACCCCCCGGTTCCATCCACGTTGTCACAAATGGCCAGATTTCATTCTTTCTCATGGCCAAGTAGTATTCCATCGTATATACATAAACCACAACTTCTTTATCCACTTGTCAGTTGATGGACAGCTAGGCTCTTTCCATAGTTTGGCTGTTGTTGAAAGTAGTGCTATAAACATTGGGGTACATGTGCCCCTATGTGTCAGCACTCCTGTACCCCTTGGGTAAATTCCTAGCAGTGCTATTGCTGGGTCTTAGGGTAGACAATTTTTAATGATTTGAGGAACCTCCACACTGTTTTCCAGAGCGGCTGCACCAGGTTGCATTACCACCAACAGTGCAAGAGGGTTGGGTTCCTGTTCTTCCATATCCTCACCAGCATCTATAGTCTTCTAATTTGCTCACATCAGCCACTCTGACTGGCATGAGGTGGTATCTCAGTGCGGTTTTGATTTGGATTTCCCTGACGAGGAGTGCTGTTGAGCATTTTTTCATGTGTCTCTTGACAATCTGGATGTCTTTTTTAGAACAGTGTCTGTTCAAGTCTTCTGCCCGTTTCTTCCTGGATTATTTGTTTCCCGGGTGTGGAGTTGGTGAGTTCTTTTGATAGGTTTTGGATACTAGCCAATTATCCAGTATGACTTTTGCACACATCTTTTCCCATTCAGTCAGTTGCCTTTTAGTTTTGTTGATTGTTTCCTTCACTGTGGAGAAGTTTTTTATTTCGATGAGGTCTCGATGGTTCATTTTTGCTTTTAGTTCCCTTGACTTCGGAGATGTGTCAACTAAGAACTTGCTGACGCTGAGGACAGTGACTATTTTCCTGCTTTCTCCTCCAGGGTGTGATGGTTTACTGTCTCACATTCACGTCCTTCATCCATTGTGAGTTTATTTTTGTGAGTGGTGTAAGAAAGTGGTCTAGTTTCATTCTTCTGCATGTTGCTGTCCACTTCTCTCAACACCATTTGTTAAAGACACTGTCTTTTTTCCATTGGATATTCTTTCCTGCTATGTCAAAGATAAGTTGGCCATACGTATGTGGGTCCAGTTCTGGGGTGTCTATTCTATGCCATTAAGTCTATGTATTTGTTTCTGTGCCATAACCATGCTGTCTTGATGGTTATAGCTTTGTGGTAGTGGCTAAAGTCTGGCATTGTGGTGCCTCTCACTTTGGTTTTCTTCTTCAGAATTACTTTGACTATTCAGGGTCTTTTGTGTTTCCATACACATTTTATGATTGCTTGTTCCAGCTTGGAGAAGAATTCTGGTGCAATGTGATTGGGGCTGCATATAATGTGAGGACTGTGTTGGGTCATATTGATATTTCGTCAATATTTATTCTTCCAATCCACAAGCATGGGATGTTTTTCCTTTCTCTGTATCTTCTTCAATTTCCTTCACAAGCGTTCTATAGTTTTCAGCATAAAGATCTTTTACATCTTTAGTTAGTTTTATTCCTAGGTATTTTTTGACTCTTGTAGCATTGTAAATTGGATCCATTTCTTTATTTCTCTTTCTGTTGCTTCATTATTGGTGTATAAAACGCAACCAATTTCTGTACATTGATTTTGTACCCTGCAACATTGCTAAATTCATGTATCAGTGCTAGAGGACTTTTGGCGGAGTTTGTCGGATTTTCCATGTATGGTGTCATGTCATCTGCAAAAAGTGGAAGTTTGACTTCATCTTTGCAAATGATGATACCTTTAATTTCACTTACTGTCTGATTACTGATGCTAAAACTTCCAACACTATGTTCAACAACCGGAGTGAGAGTGGACATCTCTGTCTTTTTCCTGATCTCAGGGGGAATGGTTTCAGTTTTTCCCCATTGAGGACGATATTTACTGTGGGCTTCTCATAAATGGCTTTTATGATGTTTAAGGTATGTTCCTTCTATCCTAACTTTCTTGAGGGTTTGTATCAAGTA
Source organism: Panthera onca (assembly GCF_046562875.1). NCBI lineage: Eukaryota > Metazoa > Chordata > Mammalia > Carnivora > Felidae > Panthera > Panthera onca. The sequence goes on along the minus strand of NW_027675866.1, from coordinate 1,524,427 downwards.
AGGAAGCTGTATTTTCTCAAATACTTTTTCTGCATCTATTGACAGTGTACTATGCTTCTTATCTTTTCTTTTATTAATGTGATGTAGCACATTGATTGATTTGTGAATATTGCACTAGCCCTGCAGGCCAGGAATGAATCCCGCTTGATCGTGTTGAATAATACTCTCTATATGCTATTGAATGTGATTTGTTAGTATCTTGTTGAGAATTTTTGCACCCCTATTCATCAGAGATTTTGGCCTGTAAATATCTTTTTTTTTCTGTGTCTCTCATTTGGGAATCAAAGTAATGCTGGCTTCATACAATGAGTCTGGAAGTTTTCCTTTCATTTCCATTTTTTGGAACAGCTTGGGAAGGATAGCTATTATCTCTACGTTAAATGTCTGCTAGAATTCGCCAGGGAAGCCACCTGGTCTAGGACTCTTATTTATTGGGATATTTTTGATAACTGATTCAATTTCCTCACTAGTTATGGGTGCGTTCACATTTTCTATTTCTTCCCGTTTGAGTTTTGCAAGTGTGTGGGTATGGAGGCATTTGTCCATTTCTTCCAGGTTGTGCAGTTTGTTGGCATAGAAGATTTTATAATGTTTCCTGATGATTGCTTGAATTTCTGAGGGATTCGTTGTAATAATTCCATTTTCATTCGTGACTTGACCTATTTGGGTCCCCTCTCTTTTCTTTTTGAGAAGCCAGGCTAGACGTTTATCACTTTTGTGTATATTCTCAAAAACACAACTCTTGGTTTCATTGATGTGCTCTACTGTTTTCCTTTAGACTCCATATTGTTTACTTCTGCTCTGATCTTTATTATTTCTCTTCTTCTGCTCGGTTTGGCGTGCCTTGCTGTTCTGCTACTAGTTCCTTTAGGTGTGCTGTTAGATTTTGTATTGGGGATTTTTCTTGTTTCTTGAGATAGGCCTGGATAGCAATGTTTGTTGTTGTTGCTGTTGTTGTTGTTTTGTTTTTTTTTTTTTGTTGTTTGTTTTGTTTTGTTTTGTTTTGTTGTTCTCTGTCAGGACTGCCCTTGCTGCATCCCGAAGGGTTTGCATTGTTGTATTTCATTTTCATTTGTTTCCTTATATCTTTTAATTTCTTCTCAAATTGCTGGTTGACCCATTTATTCGTTAGTGGGATGTTTTATAACCTCCATGCTTTTGGAGACTTTCCATCTTTTTTTTTCTGTGGTTAATTTAATGTCCCTGCAATTACCACATTCTTATCAATAAGGTTCTGTATGTTTTTAATTAATTGTTTTATATACTTGTGTGTCTCCGAATTTGGTGTGTAGACATTTAAAATGTGTAGCTCTTCCTGATGGAGAGACCCTGGAATTAATATAGAAAGCCCTTCATCATCTCTTGTTACAGCTTTCAATTTAAACTCTACTTTGCATGATATAAGTTGGCTCCTCTAGGTTTCTTTTGACCTCCAGTAGCATGATAGATAGTTCTCCATCCCCTCCCTTTCAATCTAAAGGTGTCCTCATGTCTAAAATCAGTCTCTTGTAGACAGCAAATAGGTGGGTCTTGTTTTGTTTTTTTGTTTTTGTTTTTCTATCCATTCTGATATGCTATGTTGTTTGGTTGGAGCATTTAGTCCATTGAAATTCATTGTTATCAGGGAAAGATATGCGTTCAGAGTCATTGTGATGTCCGTAGGTTTCATGCTTACAGTGGTGCACGAGTTTCCTTTCCCACCAACAGTGAGAGAGGATTACTCTTTCTCCATATGCTCGCCAGCATCTGTGGTTTCCTGAGTTGCTCATTTTAGCCACACTGACTAGTGTGAGGTGGTGTCTCAGTGTGGCTTTGATTTGTATTTTCCTGATGATGAGTGATGTTGAGCATCTTTTCATGTGTCTGTGGGCCATCTGGATGTCTCCTTTGGAAAAGTGTCTATTCATGTCTTCTGCCCATTTTTTCACTGTATTACATTTTCCAGGTGTGACTTGGGTAAGTTCTTTATACATTTTGTATACTAACCCTTTACCAATATGTCATTCGCAAATATCTTCACTCCTTCCATCGGTTGCCTTTTAATTTGGCTGATTGTTTCCTTTGCAGTGCAGAAGATTTTTTTTTTTCTTTTTTTTTCAACGTTTTTTTTTTTTTTTTTTTTTTTTATTTTTGGGACAGAGAGAGACAGAGCATGAACGGGGGAGGGGCAGAGAGAGAGGGAGACACAGAATCAGAAACAGGCTCCAGGCTCCGAGCCATCAGCCCAGAGCCTGACGCGGGGCTCGAACTCACGGACCGCGAGATCGTGACCTGGCTGAAGTCGGACGCTTAACGGACTGCGCCACCCAGGCGCCCCCAGAAGATTTTTATCTAGACCAGGTCCTGATAATTCATTTTTGCTTTTCATTCCCTTGGCTTTTGAGACATGCCAAAGAAGAAATGGCTGCAGTTGAGGTCAAAGGGTCTTTTTCCTCTTTTCTCCTCTAGTGTTTTGATGGTTTCCTGTCTACATTTAAGTCTTTCATCCATTTTGCATTTATTTTTGTGCACGTTGTAAGAAAGTCATCTAGTTGATTCTTCATCATGTTGCTGTTCAGTTCTCCCATCACCATTTGGAAAGAGACTGTCTTCTATCCATTGGATTCTCTTTCCAGCTTTGTCAAAGATTAGTTCACCATACATTTGTGGGGCCCCTTCTGGGTTCTCTATTCTGTTTCCTTAGTTAATGTGCCAGTTTCTGTGCCAATGTCATACTATCTTGATGATTACAGCTTCGTAGGAGAGTCGAAAGTCTGGGCTCCTCCCACTTTGGCTTCCTTTTCTCAACATAACTTTGGCTACTCAGGTTCTTTGGTTGTTCCGTGCCAATTTTCAGATTGCTTGCTCCAGTCTGGAGAAGAATGTTGGTACAATTTTGATTGGTATTGCATTAAATGTGTAGATTGCTTTGGGTAGTATTGACATTTTAACACCATTCATTCTTCCACTCTATAGGCATGGATTGTTTGTTTGTTTGGTTTTTTTCCTGATTTTGTTGTGTCTTCATCATTTTCCTTCATACATTTTCTATACTTTCACCGTACAGATCTTCTACATTTTTGGTTAGGTTTCTTGCTTGGTATTTTAGGGTTATTGTTGAAATTTTAATTCGCATTGATTTCTTGACTTCTCTTTCTGTTGCTTCCTTATTGGTGTATAGAAATGCAACCAGTTTCTTTACACTGATTTTGTATCCTGTATGTTTGGTCAATTCATGTATCAGATCTAGCAGCGTTTTCATGGAGTCTTTTGGGTTTTCTGTGTTCAGTCTCATGTCATCTTTGAAAGGCCAAAGTATGACTTTCAGTGATATATGTTCAGTTAAGTGTAGTTAAAAAGAATTTACCCTTTGGGCTCTATGTTAACTTCATAATTGCACAATAAGTGAGAAATAAGCAAGAACTGTGCATGTTATCCCACATTAGAATTGGTAACTGGAATCTAACTCTTTAAAATATATTGAATTCCTCATGTTATGGATAGAAGTATGAAACATCTAACTTCACCCAGTGCACACGTGTGCATTTGTAATCACATATGGTAATCAGCAAAATTGTAATACTAGTAAGGTGTACCAAATTTTACACGTTCATTGTACAGATAATATTGTTTTACCGTCTTTATGGTAGCATCCTAAATAAGACATTTGGAATCAAGGAGAGAATCCAGAACCTACAGCGTACATTCTTCATGCTCTATTCTGGCTTTCAAATAAATGAACAATGGAATTAAAAAAAATAGATTGCACTGGTAATCATGTGTATTGCAATTGTGCAATTACTTTTTATGCACTCTAGCCATAATAAGAGTGCACGTGAGTAGGGTTTGGAAATAACACCTATTTATTACTTTGTTTGACATGACAAACTCACTAGCAACATATACTTTCAAAAACTTTTTAGTTTTTAGTATTCATTTTTTCAGATATTCTATAGGGCCCAATAACGTATTACTCCACATGTAGAAGAGCAAAGGTAGAACTGGTGAACTTTGCATTTGTTCCAATGGCTATCACTTAATATTATTTGATATCCTAAAATTTTAAACACATATACAGCTGCACGACTCATGCTAGGTATTTAAACCTTGACATACTTTAGCTTTCTGTTTTTCATTATTCAATAGTTTTTTTTTAGAATTAGCTTTTGCTACAATCGCGTAACTATTAACTTGGGTAATAGACATCCAAGTTTCCAGCTTATCTGTTTTTGTATCAGTGATTAAAATCAATCCCTATGTCATTGCCTTTTTAATTAACCATGGCTATGTTTTAGTTCTTTTATCACTGCAATACTAAATTCTCTGTTGTCTTCTATGCCTTTTTGAAACCAAGTGATTATTCTTATGACAATTATTCTAAATTCTTGCTGTTATACTGCTTTTATCTATTTTGATCAATTCTTTAACGGTTACTTCTCCTGGAATTTCGTCTGAGGGGAATTCTTCGGTTTCATCATTGTGGATAGTTTTCTATTCCTTATGTGTTTTAACGTTTTTGTTGTTGCTGTTGTTGTTGTTGTTGTTGTTGTTGTTGTGTTGTGTTGTGTTGTTTTGTTTTGTTTTGTTTTGTTTTGTTTTGTTTTGTTTTGTTTTATGTGCTCTGCACCTGAGAGCACTGCTACATTGAAGTTGACTCATCCCCTCTCCATGGCCTGGCCCTTCTGGAGGTGTGTTTTGGAAAGTGTTACTTGCTTTGTGTTGCTATGACTTTCGTTGTTTGATTTCTCATCTCAGAGTGATTTTTGAAAATCACATGAGATGTGCTTTGATTTGCTCCTTGAAGTACCGAATGAAGTAATTGGAGGTTTGCACTCTCTTGACAGGGGTTAAAACACCTTAAGTTGCCATAGATGGATGTTCTTTCCCTTCCCTACAATGGGGGTTTCTCCTGGTAGTGAGATCCTGGAGACGTGGTGGCGCCAAAGCCCAGGCTCTACACAGACGGCTCCTCTGAAAGGCTCTGGGCAGCTGCACTTTTGAAAGCCGCTTATTTTCTGATTACCCAGAGGTTACCTTGGACAAAATTGTGGATTTTTTAAATTACCTGGCCCCATAAAATTCGTCTACCAGCCAGATCTTAGTCTGTAGGCAAATGATACCTCAGAGTTTGCTTTTCCAATTTGTAAAGGGGAAGTATACCGCCTATGTTCAGTATAGTTGTGAGATTATTGGTAATGCTGTAAAACGTGTGGAAAAAATACTGGCACATTACACTCAATAAACACTGATTTTTTTAATTTCCTCATAGTTGTCACTACATCCATGCAAACTGTATCTCCAGGGTGGGGTCTTTCGAAGGTCAAAATGTAAGCTACACCATAGAAGCTATCAACAAGGCAAACTCTTTTTCCTATTCTTGAGGAGGTGACCCTTCCCTTTTTTGTATATGAATACTAAATTTGGTGGTAGAGATTATTAAAGACTTGAATGTATATTGCAGTCCAGCACACCAGGAGATAGTTAAAAGTCCCCTATTTCAGGCACTGTGGATATACATATCGAATACCTTAGGTGTCAGGTGCTATTAGGTTCAAGTACACAGTGATAATCAAACATGCACGCTCCATATATTCAGGATGTTTCAAAACTCAGCTACAAAATGTACATGTATAATTACAACTTGTGGCAAATGCTGTTAAATAAAAGACTAAATGTTATGGGAAGGAATGACACAGGGGACAAAATGTCGATTAGAGGATTGGCCAACAAAGGTTTCTTGTGGAGAAAAGTCCTTTATTCAAACTTGGACCCGTAGCAAGAACGGTAAGGAAACTAGCAAACACAAAATGCATCCTAAGCGGAACCTACGTGGGTCTAATTTGAGAAACCAGGAGAAGAGACGGTCCCAATCACCTAATGAAAGGAGAATGAGGAAAGATGGCATTAGAGGGGTGACAAGGCAAGACTGCCAAATCTGGTGGTCACGTTACCGATTCTATGTGTCATTTTGAGTAGAGTGGAGATTAGAGGGTTGTTTTAAGCAGAGGAATGAACTGCTCAGATTCAGGATTTTTGGATTGCATTCCTGATGCAGTGAAAAGAATGAACTGGGATTTTGGTTGGAAGGGAAAGGCAGCATGGGGCTAAGAACGAAAATGGAGAGTAAGCAGGTGGTGAGAAACTAGGTGGCTTGGCATACGTTGGAGTTGGAGTTGAGAACCCCTGCTGCTGAATGGATCACAGGAAAGACGTTGAGGAGGGGACGACTGACAATGAGACTCTTTCCCTCTTGAGCAACTGAAGACAATGTCCCATTAACAGAGAGACACAAGAGGGGTCTTAACTTGGTCATGGATTTCAATTGCTTATTGATTGGGTATTAATTCACATACTTAGAGAAGTTTGCTTAGAATTTTAACTTTTCGTTGTTTTGTTTCTACCGAATTGCTTCGTTATTACCATCTGGAGGTTCTAACTGATGGTCTCCAATTCTTCGCTGTCAACAAGACCTTCTTACATAAGATTATGGAATTGATGGGTGATGTAGGTACCTCATCTTCTACCCAGTCTTGGTCATCGTCACAAATACTCAATGGCCACTGTTGTAGAAGAACCTCAAATTCCATCAGGGTTGTTCTCACTGTTCTTGGAATGGCCGCCCCTCCTTTTTTCCCACACATTTGGTTTTGTCTCCTTTGTCCTTCTCCTTTCTGCCTGCCAGCTAGAAATTTGGTCATCCTTTAAGATTCTTTGTGCTATGCCTCTGAGATGCCTTTACTGATCAACTCAGCTCACTGGACTTCTCCTGATACATGAAACTTGACCTTGAAGTCTTACTGTGCTTTGTATGGTGTTTGGGTTTTTCCTACCCTCAAATATTGTAAGTTTCTTGAAGGCAAAGATGAGGTCTTCCATGCTTCCAGAAACTTTTATAAACACTCAAACATGGTCAAAGTTTAGAAATCTTTCTTGGTGAAGTGTTGGAGTCAACGTCATATCAGGTGGGAGGGGAGTCTGCTGAAGGAATTTTCAGATTCAAGTGCAACCTTGAAACAAGGTTTACATCACAAACCAGAGGCAATTACCTAACTTCACAAAAATAATAAGTTACTGCACATATCTTCACGTTTCACAAAAGAGTTATATCATGACCTCTGTTTTCTCCTTCCTCTCAATGCATATTGGAGACTGAAAATGAAGAACGTGTTTTCAGAGTTTTGTGAGACCTCAATGTTCACTGTTGCTGTACTTTCTAGAGTCACATTGTTCGTTTTTGGCTTTCATTCTCAGACATATATTCATCAAGACAGATTCTGGGCATGAATCCAAAAAACAGTTTCAGGAACCTAGAAAATTAAATAGCACCAACTAAATTTCCAGTTGTAACAGTTACTACTAAGGAGATCTCATTTAATTCTGTGTTTATCTGTACCGTGGAAAATTAACTCTTGCCTTTTCCAGTCTCAGTATTTATGGAGCTGGGATACCAACCTAGGGTATGTCTACATATTTGATACCCTAATCTCCCACTCAAGTGTGCCGTATCATGGAACACATATTTTTAAAACATGTCTAAAGACGTTTCCTTTGAGAATTTGGGGAATTTTCCACATATTATGGAAGCTATGCAGAGTCTCTTAAAACCTATATGTAGTCTTTTTGTCTAGGAGATTTATGAAAGAAGAAGAAGAAGAAGAAAGAAGAAGAAAGAAGAAGAAGAAGAAGAAGAAGAAGAAGAAGAAGAAGAAGAAGAAGAAGAAGAAGAAGAAGAAGAAGAAGAAGGAGGAGGAGGAGGAGGAGGAGGAGGAGGAGGAGGAGGAGGAGGAGGGAGGAGAAGAAGGAGGGGGAGGAGGGGAAGAACGAGGGGTAGGGGGAGGGTGATGGGGAGGAAAGTGATGTCAATATGCCCACAAAATAATTTTTACATTGCATTTTATTGTCCAGAAAGAGGAACCCATTGAGAATTCCTTAAACTGGATTCATCTCCTCCTTTTGTCTGGGGATTTCAACATCTACCCTCGTGGTTCTTAGCCCAAGGTCAAATTAGAATGATCTGTGGAACTGACATCCAGACATCAGGGTGATTCTGATGTACAGCCAGGGTTTAAGGCTAAGGCAGCTAACTAAACATTAATGCGCTGTAGTAGATACGCTTCATGCTGAGCACAGTAAAAGGGAAATGTTCATAGCAGTCTTCCGTATAATAAGTACAGTATGGAAACATACATTCCAAACGTGAATCAACAGTAGAATTGATAAGCAAATTGTTAAATAATCATCTAAGGGAATACAATGTGGAAGTAGAAATCTCTGAGTTACACCTATGCAAAACAACATCGATGAGCCTTATAATGTTGAACGGAAGAAGCCAGATCTAAAGAAATGCATATTATTCCATTACATTTTTATAAAATTCAAACATGGACTAATTAATCTCTGTTGCCCAAAGTCAGGATATTGATAACGTTGGGGAAGGGAGATGGAGCAGGAATGGGGAGTGATCGCAGGGAGAGAATTCATGGTGCTGGTAATGTTCTCCTTTTGGGGTTTCATGGAAGTTAGAGGCCTAAGGTTATACAATATAAACTTATGTATTTCCTTTACATTTTCATTATTTCCTCAAACCTATATGCTGAACTAATTGCTGAAATTCATCTGTATTAAAAGCAATAGAATCCTTTGAAATAAGCTCTTTGGCCAAAAAAATAGTAACAAAAGTTGACAGTGGGATGGATCACTATGCGTCATGATTTGCTACTAGTTCATGTTTTGTTTGTTTCTTTGTCTGTCTGTTTGTTTGCTTGATTGCTTATTTGTTCGTGTTTAATATGATGTGGTCCTAGAGCAGACCCACTGAAGGTGATATTATGGAAGTTAATATATTAATTAGAGTAAGTGGGTTGATGAATCTGTTCACTAAAGTCTTTCCTAAAGCCAATAGCATATGGTGTAAAGCCAACTATATGATTTTCAAACAAATGTAATATCTTATAAACTCACAGTTTTTATGGACTCCTGTGTGGCTCAATTGGTCAAGCATCTGACTTCAGGTCAGGTCATGATCTCACAGTCTGTCAGTTTGAGCCCGGAATCGGTTTTGGATTTTGGATTCTCTCTCTCTCTCTCTCTCTCTCTCTCTCTCTCTCTGGCCCAGCTTTTACTCTTTCTCTCTCTCTCTCTAAATATAGATCAACATTTAAAAAATTAAAACAATGAAAAATAAAAAATAATGTTGATTTTGAGACAGAGAGAGCACAAACAGAGAAGGGGCAAACAGAGGGGACAGATGATCCAAAGTGAGGTTTATGCTGATAGCACTGAGTCTGGTGTGGTGCTTGTATTCACAGATTGTGAGATCATGACCTGAGCAGAGGTTTGACACTCAGCTGACTCAGCTACCCAGGTATCCCTTGACTCCCATTGTAATCTAGACGTTAGCAACGTTAACACTGGACTATTTGAAACTATCCTTGATATGTTGAATGTACCTAATAAATTTATGAAATTGAAACACTTTATTTATTTAAATGATACTAGACTGAATCATTTATTTGAAATGTTATTTTATGATTATGGTAGTCTTAAAGTGTTTTGCAGAAAAGTTAGAAAATTAAAAATAAAAAAGAAAGAAAAATGGTCATAAGTCAAACACCTGGAGATAAGCATATCTAAACACCTTTTTTTATGTTTACGTATTTTTGGCAGAGAGAGAGAATGAGAGACAGATGAGCAAGAGTGAGCGATGGGAGGAGAGAGAGAGATAGAATCATAAGCAGGCTCCACGCTGTCAGTGCAGAGCCTAATATGCAGCTTGGTCCCACACACTGTGGAATCATAACTGAGCTGGAATCTAGAGCCAGATGCTTAACCGACTGAGCCATTCAGGTGCCCCTGGAGGTAAGCACCTCTAACACTGTGGTATAATCGCCACGGAAGAGGTATATGTACATGCATTATCCAGAATTAGCTATGTAGCTGTGAATCCCATTTCTGGTCATCTAGTGATACGAGCATTTCGCTAGGTCATAAATGTTCTGCAGGGCTATGAATTTAAAAGGCCACATAGCATGCCATAACCTATTTAAACACTGCTATTGATCATTGAGGGTGTTCCATTTTCTTGCTTCAATTAGTTGCTACAAGTAGAATTAGCTTTTCATGGTCTAGACACAGTTTAGTAAATGTCCATTAAAAAATAAAAAGAACTGCAGCCGGTAATGTGAGGCGGAGGAACAGGTATGACCAGATGTGGCTTCACCTTGTCTATTGCTGGCAGTCTTTACTTCCTTCTCTCCCTCATCGTCTTTTTCTCCTCCTAGACCCACAACCTCCACCTCTTTATTCCTCCTTCTTCTCATCCTCGTTTCTCTGTCTATACTGGCCTCCTTGCTTCCCATCAGTACACACGTTCACACTCCTGCCTTGGGGAATTCATGGGTCCTTCTGCCTAGATCACCTTCCTGTCAGCAGGTAGTTCTCTCATTTCCTTGAGGTATTTATTCAACTGACACCTTTTTCAGCAGGACCTTCTGTGTCTCCTATTTCACCCTGTGTAGTATTTCACACCCCGTCCCCCAATTCTTCTATCCTCTCCAAGATGTATTTCCTTTTTTTCCCCATTCATTATTCTCTACCATAGTTTCTATTTCCATTTCCTTTGTCAGTCCCCCAACTGTACTATTAAGCACCAAGATCACAGTGATCCTTGCTCTTTTTGTTCACTAGTGGATCCTCAGGGTGTAGACTGTGTTGTCTCACTCTAAATGCTCCAAAGATTTTTATTGAATGATTCAATGAATCAACATCACTCCTTCTTTCTTATGAAAGTTTATAATTTTGTACTTTACACTTACATCTATGATCCATTTGAGTGAAGTTTTGTATAAGTTATGAATTTAGTCAAGGCTTCTCTTAATTAATTAATCAATGAACTGACTAATTAAACAATTAATTACTTAGTTCATTGATTACTATTGCATACGAACACTTAATTGTTCCAGTAACACTTGATGAAAGACTATATCCCTTTTTCTGTTAGGTTGGCTATATGTCATTATCAGAAGTTGTGTGAGGATGTTTGTGTATGGGGTCAGTTTCTGGAATCTCTGTTCTATCTCTTGACCTGTGTCTCCATCTTTCTTCAATATCACACTGCCTTGATTACGGGAGGTTTATATTAAGTCTTAAAATTGTGCAACATGAGTTCTCCAAATTGGTTATTTTTCAGAGCTGTTTGGCTGTTCTAGTTCCTTTGTCTTTTCACACACATTTTAGGATCAGTTTGCTGATATCCACAAAAGAATCCTGGGATTTCGACTGGGATTATGTTGAATCTCTAGATCAAGTTGATAATTGACATCTTACTAGCGAAGCTTCCATGGGTAGATATGGCATATGTCTCCATTTATTTATGTCTTCCTTGATTGATCCAATCAGCCTTCTGTGGCTTTTAGCATACAGATCCTGTGCATGGCTGTTAGATTTAAATGTAAGTATTTCAATGTTTGGTGTGATATTAAATGGTTCTTTAAAAGCATTTCATATTCTAATTGTTCATTGCTTATGTATAAAAATAAAACTGAGTTGTATATATTGACCGTGTATTCTGGGGCTTATTTAATTATGTTTGAGTTCTAGAAACCTGATGTATACCCCTTAGAATTTGTTTCATGTTGATAACCCCATGATTTAAGAGTCGCGGCAGTTTTCAGGGCACCTTGATGGCTCCATCAGTTGACTACCAGACTGCTGGGTTCAGCAGCTCAGGTCATGGTCCCATGGTCAGGGGATTGAGCCCCGTGTGGGGCTCTGTGCTAAGCATGGAGCCTGCTTAAGCTTCTCTCTCTGTCTTTCTCTCTGTCTCTTTCTCTCCCCATCTCTGCTCATTCTCTCTTTCCAAAATACAAATTGAAAAATAAATACATAAAAGAATTGAGATAGTTTTTATTTTTACTTTTTCCAATCTGAAGGCCTTTTCTATGCCTTTTTCTGTACATGCCACACTTGTAATCAGGGGAGGTAGTGGTGTTTATGTCGATTTGTACACAGAACTGGCAGATTCCTTGCTTGTATTGTCTCCTTCCTTGGATTTCTCCCAAACTTTCCCCAATCAAAATAGGATTCAGAGGGACCCTATTCTAGTTTAGGTTCAAGATGGCTGTGTAGGAAGGCCTTGAACTCAACTCCTCCAAGGTGAAAGAAGATTCCAACTACCTCCAGATTGACCTTAAACTTTCCAATTGATTAACTTTTTCTTTCCAGCTTCTCTCCTTCTTTATGATTCTTTATTTTTGAGACAGAGGGAGACAGAGCGCAAGTGGGAGACAGGCAGGGATAGCAGGGGACATAGAATCTGAAACAGGCTCCAGGCTCTGAGCTGTCAGCACAGAGCCCAATGCGGAACATGAACCCATGAACCATGAGATCATGACCTGTACTGAAGTAGGATGCTTAATCAGCCAAGCCACACAGGCGCCCCCTCCCCACCCTTAGCTTATCTCTTAATTCAGGATCCTGAAAGCAAAGTATCACCTGATGGGAACTGAATCTACCCCTCTAGCAATAAGGACTGCCTGAGCCAATAAGACTCCACCCTCAAGCCCAAGGCAGTGACCAACCTGACCTTAGTGACCACCTGTGTATACCTACCTCTTTTTGTCCCACATTTTCCTTACATAAACCTGGAAGTATTTTCAGCACGTTAGAGGGAGTCTTTGATGTGAGTCTGCTGCATTTCTGGTGTCGGCCTCTGAATACATTTCCCATTTGTTTCACCTGCACTAGTTCTTTGAATTGCGATCTTGTCAGTAATGGGTAGCCAAACCTCACCTTTTTTGGGTCCCCTGGAGCTAGGTGCTCTTGTGCCTGAACTCCCAGACTACGTTTCTGGTGAACCAGCCAGAAGGTGTACTTCCAATTTGTCCAGCTCCCTGGGGATTGCACCCATTGATATAAGAATTCCTCCTGAGGAGCTGAGGACTGACTGCACAGATTGTGCCTAACAAAACATAGCAAATCGAAAGACAGACAAGAAAGAAAACAGCAAGACAGAGAGACAGTAACAAAGGGAACACTCACCCCTAACGTTGCCAAGGGCAGTTGGTGAAGATCCAGGAACAGACTCCTCTGTCTTTGGGCAGAAAAAAGAAAGAAAGAAAAAAAACACAACACTGCAGTTTGAAAAGAGCAACTGTCATTAAAAGAAAGCATTAGAACTCTGTCAATGACAGAGGAGACACAGGAGTTCTCTCTGGGTCATAAAGACGGGAGAATGGCAGGGTACATTTTACATCCACATTTTTTAATGTTTACTTATTTTTGAGAAGCAGAGAATACACGCAGAGCAGGGGCAGAAAGAGGGGGACAGAAGATTCAGGAAAGGCTCTACACTGAAACCATCAAGCCCAATGTGGTTCTCAAATTCATGAACTGTGAAATCATGACCTGGGCTGAAGTCAGATACTCCATCCACTGAGCCCCAGCTGCCCCACATTCTCCATCTCCTTAAAAGCATAGACCACAGCAGGGTCCAGTTGCTGTAGCTGGCCTGGTGCCTCAGTAAGTTCCAGGCACACAATACACACCAGCCCCAATTGCACTGGACACACACACACCCATGACATGCTTTCCCCCCCTTAAACAATGCACTTTAAAGAGGAACTAGCATATAAAAAGAGCCATTCCTGGACTGTACCCCACCTCAGCTCCCACGGCCCCTTCAGGGCACCCTCTCAGTGGAAAGTCCTGGTACACCCTAGTTTATATCCACTTCAGCTTCAACTATATTGGCAAGGTATCCTCTGCATGTACAAATCCCTCTGCCTTCAGCTTGTACCCACATTAGCTTCACCTATCTTGCCCAGGAACCATCTGCATAGAGAGATCAAGGACAACCTGTCCCCCAGACTGCTTATGTTCTAGCCACCCTGTAAAGGGCACCTATACACATCACCCCAGCATGCCTCAACTTGGAATCATTTCAGCTTCAGCTGTCCTGCCAGGGTACCCTCAACACACAGAATCCTGGGACACCCCAGTCTGCGTTCACTTCAGCTTTAAGTATCCTGACAGGGTGCCTGCTATGTAGAAAGCCCCAGGATCCCCAGTCCATGCAATCCACGGCTTCAGCCAGCCAGCCAATGTCACCAACTAGCACACAGAGTCTACCCAGGGGGACAATCATATATAAGACAATTCTTTCAAGTGTAGGAGAAGTAGCTGCTCTGCCTCATCTATAGAGACAAATGCAGAAAGGTAAGCTAAAGGAGAGACAGGGAATTATGCTCCAAAAGAAAGAACAATAAAGAACCCAGAAAAGAGCGGAAACACAGGTAAGCATTGTCCCTCAATTAAATAAAGAATATAAATTAATAATCGTCAAGATGCTCGCCGAGCTGCAGAGAAAAGGAAGAACTAAGTGAGACCTTTAATTAAGAGATAGCAAACACACAAAAAATCAGAGTTCAGGAAGATAATAGGTGAAAAGTAAAAAAAAAAAAAAAAAAAAAAAAAAAAAAAAAAAACCACTAGAGGGAATCAACAGTAGAAGATGGCATGCAGAAGGACATATCAGTGATTGGAAGACAGATTAAGGGAAAGCACCCAAAACAAACAGCAGAAAGATTTTTTTTTTTTTTTAATGAGGATAGGTTAAGGGATACTTTGGAAATATCAAGTGAGCAAAAATCCACATAATAGGGATTCCACAAGAAGGAAAAGGGGTACCAAAATTATTTGAAGAAAAGATAACTGAAGACTTTCCAAAACTGGAGAAGAAAAAAGACATCTAGGACAAGAAGCACCGAGTTCCAAACATGATGAAACCAAGGAGCCCCACACAATGACACATCAGAATTAAAACGTCAAAGTTTAAAGATTAATAAAGAATTTCAAAAGTTGTAAGAGAGATGCAAAAGTTACCTATGATTTGAAAAACAAATCACAACAAACAAACACCTAAAGCTGTCAGCTGATATTTCAGCAGAAAGTTGGCATGCTGGGAAAGAGTGACATGATATCTTCAAAGGCCTGAAAGGATAATCCCAACACCAAGAAAACTTTACCTGGAAAGATTATCGTTAAGATTTGAAAAAAAAGAGATAAAGAGTTTCTCAGACAGAAGATAAAGAAGTTTATCACCACTAATCAGCAATGCAAGAAATGTAACGGGGGGGGGGAATCATAATTAGATATTACAGAATTATGAATAAAAAGATGTAAAATATGACAACATACACATAAAATTTGGAGGAGGGACTTAAAAAAGTTTCTCTTTGTATTTTATTTTACTAAAATAATATGTTTTATTTCATGTTTGAGAGAGAGAGACAGAGTGTTAACAGGGAGGGACAGAGAGAGGGGGAGGCACAGAATCTGAAGCAGGCTCCCGGCTCTGAGCTGTCAGTACAGAGTCCAACGTGCAGTTCAAACTCACGTATTGTGAGACCATGACCTGAGCTCAAAATCGCACACTCAACTGACTGAGCCACCCACTTGCCCCAAAGGTTAATCTTTTTAAATTTCTCGAATGTGTTTATATTTAACTGACCACCAAATTAACATAGACTGCTGTTTCCTTGAGATGTTATATGTAAGCCTTGTGATAATAAACTCAAAACACAAAATACATGAAAAATAAAGAAAAAGAAAGCCAAGTAAAGCACAACACAAATCCATCTATGAGAAAGAAAGAGAGTACGGAAAAAAAGAAACAGAGACTTTCAAAAGCAACCAGAAAACAAAGAACAAAATTACAATTAGTACATAACGGTCAACAATTACTTTAAATATAAATGGCTGAAGTGCTCCAGTCCAAATACATAGGGTAACAGGATGGACAAAAAACAACCCTCATCCATATGCTGCCTAGCACAGACTCACTTCAGACCTAGACACATACAGACTGAAAGTGAAGGGATGGAGATACATTTCCCGTGCAATGAAAGCAAATAACAACAAGGACAACAACAACAACATCAAACAACAACAACACCTCAGAACCAGGTAGCAACACCTATATCAAACCAAATAGACTTTAAAATCCTCAATAAAATATTAGCAAACTCCTCTCAACAACACACTAAAATGATTAAGTGGCTTTTATTCCAGGGAAACAAAGATGGCTCATCCAATCAATCAACATAATATCCCACCTCAACAAAACGAAGGGTAAAAATCATATGTTTATACCAATAAATGCGGAAAAAGCATATGACAAAATTTAACATGTATTCATGGTAAAAGTTCTCAACAAAGTCAGGGGGGCGGGCATGCCTCAACACATAAAGATATTATTTTTTATATTGTTTATATTAAGTTCACACCTAACATCTCAATGGTGAAAAACTGAGAGCTTTCCCTCTAAGATCAAGAACAAGATAAATATGTCTACTTTTGCCACTCTTGTTTAATATAACACTAGAAGTCCTAGCCACAGGAATCAGATAAGAAAAAAGAAATTAAAGTCATCTACCTTTGTAAAGAAGCTGAACTGTCACTATCTACAGATGACATAAGAATATGCTAGAAAACCCTAAAACTTTCCCCCAAAAACTACGAGAAGTAATAAACAAATTAAGTAAAGTTGCAGATATGGATTTGATACACAGAAATTGGTAGGGTTTCTATATAATAATAATGAAGCCACAGAAAGAGAAATTAAGAAAACAACACCGTTCCTAATTGCACCAAAAAAAAAAAAAAAAAAAAAAAAAAAAAGAGAGAGAGAGAGTAAAATAGCTAGGACTAAACTTATCCAAAGAAGTGAAAGACCTGTAGTGTGAAAACCATAAGTAAATAATGAAATTGAGGACGACACAAACAAATGGAAAGCTATCCCATGATCATGGATTGGAAGAATCAATATCATTAAAATGTCCATATTACTCATAACTATCTACAGTTTCAATGCAATCCCTATCCAGATACCAAAGGCACTTTTCACAGAACTGAAACAACTAATACTGAAATATGTATGGGACCGCAAAAGACCCTGAAGAGTGAAAATAATCTTGAAAGACAAAACCATACCTGGAGGTATCAAAATCCCAGATTTCAAGATGTAGTACAAAACTTCAAGTAAAGCAATTAGTATGGGTAGTGGCCCAAACACAGACACATAGATCGATGGGACAGAATAGAAAGCCAGGAAATAAACCCAGGCTTATGTGGTAAATTAACCTATCACAGAGGAGGCAAGAATAAACTATGGGGGAAAGACAGTCTCTTCAACAATGGTATTGGGAAACCAGGAGATCTACATGCAGGTAGCTAGGACCTAACCCTAACGCTGGCCTGGGCTCTGGCCCTAAAGGGACCTAGCATGGACGTTTGAAAGAAATAACGGATTGGGGCCAATTACCATTGGGGAAACTCCTATGTGGAAGTCACACTCTCTCCATGACATTTCCATGGCCGTGATGGAGATGGAGGAGGAGATCCTGAGACAGTTTCAGTCTGGCCCACCCATATGTTTGGCTCCGCTCTTCCAACGCTACCCCTGACCCATAACTGCACATGGGCCCTCATTTCAGTCCTGCAGGGAAATCACATCACTGTGGGGTGTTGGAGCAAAGGCACTTCCGGAGAACCAACCCTAACCCTACCCACTACTCTGCCTCTAAGCGGGATCACCTTCTAAGGCTGAGAAAAGAAGCGGTGGGGCATGGATTCCTCCTTTTTCTACCCTGTGTTCTCTTCAAGACCTCAGGACATTGAATGCTGCCCACACTCACTGGCGATGATAGTCTGCTTTACTGAGTCCACCAAATCAAATGCTAATCTCACCCAGAAACACTCTACAAATATCCAGAGAAAAAATGTTTAGTCTGGGGCACCCCATGGCCAACTCAAGTAGACACGTAATAATAACCATCACAGGGTCATTCCTGTTTTGCTTCCCTTCCCTCATTCACCTCCTATTGCTAACTTTCAAGTTCTGAAGTCCTTGCTTTTTATATTCTGACCAGTGTATAGCGTTAAGAGAAATTTGAGGAATGTTGTCTTGTGCAGGGACTAGTGTTTCAGTTAATATGAAACTGTTTTCGGTAAGGTAAGGAAAAAAGATCTTAGCTAGGGCACCAACATACTCCATGGTACTTTATCAGGGTTGGCCCTCAGCTTTCCAAACCCTTTACATGCTAATGGGAAGGCAGTGTAACATGGGAAGAAGAGCATGCATGTTGGCATAGGAGCAGAGCTGGTGCCCATCCCAGCCACACCACTTGTGTTTGTGTTATCTTGGACCAATTACTTAACATATCTGAAAGTCAGCTGCCTAATTTATAAAATGGAAATAATAACAAAGCGTCAAAAAGTTTAAATGACAGTATTGGCAAGGTGCTTAATCCAACACCTGACAACACGGAACAAATGCTCCACCAATGATAGCCATCATTATCCTCATTTGAACAGCTAAGACAGGCTAATATTCTGTGTGGGGTCAGATACCTACGGGTGGATCTCAGGTCTTCTGACACTGATTCTTTAATTTGGAGGGAGCCCAGGGCCAGGATGGCTGAATGAGTACAAGGAGGTAGACCAGTAAGCCAGTCCTCTATCCACCTCTTATTTGATAGTCCAGTTGTATATTCATCCCTTTCCTTCCACTAAAAGAAATGCAAATCCCTCCCTCTAGAAGAAATAATACACAGACGCTTGCATGTAACATTAAGTGTTAGGCTCTGTAAAACTGGCACATGCATCATCTCATTTAATCTCACAATGGCCCTTCATATGGGAGTCCTTATTCCAATTTCCAGGTGAGGAAATTGAGACCTAGGAAAGTCAAGTGCCTTCCCCATAACTTGTTTATGACTGTGTTAGACAACAACCCTAGACTCCTACTCCATGTCCAGTGTGTTTTCTTCTGTGCCACAGTTTGTTCTCTTCCAAGGCGAACACTGATAAAGAATCACTTGAGCATAGAGTAAAAAAAAAAAAAAAATCATTTAAGACGTCTAGTTTTCACCCAAACACTGCTTTCTGGGTGATTTTGGTGTGGTTTCTCTCTGAGAAACAAAGGTGAGAAATTCCAAACCTCGGCCTTTGTTACAGCGTTATGAAGACCAGTAGAAATTAGTAAAGCTCACTGGCAGATTAAGGTTTCCAAGTTGAAGACATTACTTTGAATTCTCATATTATGGGTGTTAAAGTGGAAGCTGGGATTTCACATGGCTTTGACAATCACCATCAATTCCTTTCTTCAAGATTTGACCGCATATTTTCATTCTTTCCTTTTTTTTTTCTTTTTT
This sequence comes from Panthera onca, assembly GCF_046562875.1. Lineage (NCBI taxonomy): Eukaryota > Metazoa > Chordata > Mammalia > Carnivora > Felidae > Panthera > Panthera onca. Next base: position 1,505,237 of record NW_027675866.1, on the reverse strand, counting down.
AACTATACTTCCAATCTGCCAGCTCATCCCTAGTTTCTCCCTATGTCTAGCAATGGCCATTCTCCATATGTCCACATTAAATCTATCATCAAAGAAGAATAAAAAGTAAAAGAACAAAGCCAGAGAAGTAAGACTCAATACTAAAATGTAAATTGGTGTTAACACTTCTACTTCCAGCCAAATGTAATAACAAAAACTAGATTTATACTCCTTATGGAAGCAGCTAAAAGCGTAGACAAAATATGTAAGAAGCTGTTCTCAAAACATCAGACATCAGACAGTGAAGGGCAGTGATCCCTGATATTGGCAAATAAATGAAATGGTACCTATAGTGCCCTAGCTTATTGACTAGGCGGGGATTTGAGTCTGTGGTTTAGAGAGGAGGAAGCTGGCATAGCCCAACAGTTTCCCTGAATTGTGGAGGAGGTAGTCACTGATTCAGGAAGACTGCTATGTTTCACAGAGCAGAGTGACAAAGAAGAGAAAGTTGTTCACAGAGAGAACTCCAGAGTTCAACAGATTGCCTGCCTTGAGTATTCAATTGGATATTGATAAACTCTTGTGTATGAGGAAACTGAGACCAGGGGAAGGAACAATACCCACTGCCATACAGGGTCAGGAATAATGCCTGACAGCCAGTGTGGAAGGCCTCACAATTTACATGCCATTTGGAAAATACTTGATTTTTGTGTCAGTACTGGACAAAAATTATCCCTAAACTAAGTGCTGCCTGTGCCTTGCCCAAAGTATATTTAAAGAAAGACCTGAAAGGATCAAGCTATTTCTAAGTAACTAAACTATGTCCCAAAACAAAAACCAAGAATATTTTTAGGAATCTAGAAGTATCCAGCCTCTGACAGGCTAAAACTGACCATGTTTGACAACCCATAAAAATTATCAGGCATGCAAAGAAGCAGGAAACTAAGACACGTAAGGAAGGGGAACTGAACTGACACTGACCCAGAAATTACACACATGATATAATTTATACATAAGAACATTCAAATAGTTATTATAACTATTATCAGTATATCCAAGAAATTATAGGGCAGAATGAGCATGTTACATAGAGACATGCAAGTGATATGCAAGACCTAAACCAAACTTCTCATGACAAAAGCAATGACTAAGATAAGAAATCTGGTCTATGATTACTGAATGGAATTAAAGGCATATAGACAGTGCAGTAAAAAAAAAGTTTCATGAACCTAAAGACATAACAATGGAAATCATCTGAAATGAAACACACAGAGAAAATGTGACTGCAAATCATCCAATATACATGTAATTGTATCTCCAAGGAACACAGACAAAAAAACTAGTTTCAGTAAATAATGAAACTAATTTGAATTTATAGTTGTTAAGGTTGATGCAAACTAAAAATATATAGTTCCAATAAATTCAATGAACCTCAAGGACAGGAAATAGGAGGAAAACTACACCAAGGCACCCCACAATCAAATTGCTTTAATCCAGAGAAAGGGAGGAAAAAGATTTCTCATCAGAACCAATGCAATCTAGAATACAGTATGATAACTTTTTTAAAGTACCTAAAGTAGGAGACCATTATGATCTTGGGTTAGGCAAACATTTCTTAGCTACACCACCAACAATATGATTCATTACAAGAAAAAATATGATTGATTGGATTTTATCAAACTAAAACTTTTGCTTTTCAAAGATCAAAGAGTTTGAAATAGAAGACTGAAGCTGGGAGAATATATTTACAAATCACCTATGTGAAATGGGACTTATATCTAGAACATATGGGCCATCCGCAAGATTCAACATTCTGAAGTGAAATAATCCAAAAAAAGGCAAAAGATTTGAAAAGACACATTACCAAAAAAGACATATGTACAGCAGATACACACATGAAAATGTGTTGAGCATCATGAGGGGAAATGCAAATATAAACTACAATGAGATAAATGAGATAGAATGAGATCAACTACTACTTCATACCTACGAGATGTCTAAAATCAAAAGACAGGGCTCCGAAGTGTTAGCTAGGATATGAAAGAACTGGAATTTTCACATACTGCTGATGAGAATGTAAAAGTGATAAAACTACCCTGGCAAACAGTTTGACAGTATCCTAAAAAGCTGAACATGCAACCTATTCTATGATTCAGCCAAATCTACTCTCAAATATTTTCCCTAGAGAGAATAAAGTCTACGATCATAGAAATAAAATCAAAACAAAACAAAAAAAAAAAAAAGAGAGAGAGAGAAAAGAAAAGAAAAAAATGAATGTTTATAGAAGCTTTGTTTTTAATAGGCTAAGGAGCAGCTGGTGCTTCAGTTGGTAGATTTCTTGATTTCTTGATTTCTGCTTGGGTCATCATCCCAGGGTCGTGTTATTGAGACTCACATTGAGCTCCACACTAAGCATGGAGGCTGCTTAAGATTCTTTTTCTCTTTCCCTCTGCTCTCTCTTTCTCTTTCTCTCTCCCTCCCCCTCTCCCTCTCCCTCTCTATCTCCCTCTCCCTCTCCATCTCCCTTTCCCTATCTCTCCCCCACCTCTCCTTCCACCCTCCCCTCTCCTTCTCCCCCCCTCTCTCTCTAATAAAAAGAAATAAATACGCCAAATGTGGAAATAATACAAATGTCCACTGAAATGTGAACGGATAAACAAGTAGTAACAGACTATTGAAACACACAACACTATGGATAATATTCAAAATACCAAGTGAAAGAAGTCAACTCCCCACCCCTAAAAAATAAGGAGTATGT